>NW_027466473.1:11660000-11725000 GCF_050575085.1 Anarhichas minor | reverse complement strand
TGTCTGACACAACAGGGGGCAGTATGGCTCTGTCCATCACCTCCTTCAGCGTACCGAAATACTCTTAAACTGTAATGCAAGACAGCATTTTAAACACAATGAAATATATGTCTGTGCTTTGTTTAAAGCAACTCTATCTGATCTTTACAGCTGCAGAAAGTCTAAATAAAGACTCATAAATAAACTTAAAGTTAAAAAAGTATAGGGATTAGTTAGGAAATACAGTATATGTAGAAACTTTACAGTTCAACCCCATTCTGACAGGGTTACAGAACGACATTGCTCAAATTTTTTTGGCCTGTTTTCCATCTTTTTTTCATGTGGAAAAATGCAACACTGCAGTTTGTTAGTTGGTGCAAAGGCGAGGGACAGAAGACGCAGTGAGCCTGTTATCAGAGACTCGAGTGGAGCGCCCAATGCTCACCCATTTTCTTTCACAATTACTCCAGAATAACAAGGGACACTTGAGCCAAAAGATCAATCTTACTTATGATTCTGTGTTTCTCCATTTCAGGCTTAGCGTTTGTGAGTTGCAACTCATGGGTCAAAAATGGTAAAGACATTTTAAAATCATATATAGAAGTCAGTTTTGTGTAAACATGCACTAGAGTGAGTTTGTGATGGTTTAAATCAAAAGATAATTATCTTTCTTTGTATTATTTGTAATGCATAAACACATGTTTAAGTTGATTAATGGAGCTCACGGTGTAAGTCAAATGAAGATATTTGTTGATACATTTCAAGAAAACAGCTCAAGAAAAAAAAAAAATCACTAAGCACTAATTAGTCCTGAAATGTTGTTGGACTTTTAACAAAACACAAATCCTTGATGTTCTGAAAAATACTCCTTTGTGGAGGTAAACTATTCTGACGTATCAGAGTCTTGAATGCTGTATGATATTTACACTAAAACACATCATATTAATGCTAGTGGTGTCTCACTCCCTTGAGAAAATAAATGTGACAGTTTTTGATGCTAATATTACCCCATATGAACATACACCATTGTATCCGTCACATCAGTGTTTGTATTCATTAGCGCTTGCTGTGGAAGCTTCATCAGAACTAAAAAAGGCAGTTTGTTTTGTCGAAACACACAAGGTGTTTGTTGCTCCCTGGCTGTGCGTTCGCTATTTGTGTTAAAATGATTTTTGCGCATTGAGTGTGTGTGTGTGTGTGTGTGTGTGAACACATTTTTGTCTTTGTGATGTACTGATGAGAAACACTACGATGACAGCCGTGAGCGGTGTAATGACAGTGTGAAAAGTGTCACTTTTCAAACAAATTTGTTTGGAGTGTGTGTTTGCGTGCTTGCGTGCTTGTGTGTGTGATTTTTTTTGTTTCGTTTTTTTCACACAAGTGTATATATGGTTTCTTGTGTGTATCACTGTGTGTGTGTGTGTGTGTGTGTGTGTGCTGTCATTTATTTGTCATCTGCCAAAGTAAGACAGAGTATCTTTCATCCTTTACTTCTCATCTCATCCCTGATAGAGAACCTAGTCGTGTTTGCTCACACTCGTACAGACAGACACACAAACACAAAGACACTGGTTGTTTGTCTCAAATGAGCCCATAATTATACTGCTTGTTTATACTTTGTCTCCAAACAGAATGCAACAAAGTGTTGAATCCTGTTTTGTTTTCGCAGAATAAAAATAGTTTGCTTTGTCTCTCTGTAATGATGCTCTGTCACTGTCACACATTACAGCATAACAGAGTCAATGTGTGTGTGTGTGTAACATACATCAAACAGAGGTTTTCTCTGGATGTTTATGTATGTGTGTGTGTGTGTGTGTGTGTGTGTGTGAGAGCGTGTGCTTCCAGTTGTGAGATGTTGCGCTGAAGTGAAGTGAGGAAGTTGCCGTGGCACTAATCACTGTGGATACAGATAGCTGTGGTTACTCACCTCACCTCCAAGTGTGTTAACATGTCAGAGGTGTTTCCAACTTTTTCTCACTCTGCTTGTCTCCTGAATTTGCTTGTTTAACTTATATCTGCCACACAGCTAGTCTCAAGTCATCGGTGGAAAACTGAGCTAAATGAGAATAAAGTCCAGCAGTGATCTGAAATGAAAAAATATCTTGAACATAGGGAATGGTATATTTAAATTTGAATAGAATAAAGACGTTATCACTGTCAAGATTAATACACTTTTGCCAAAGTAAACCATCTCAAGTTATCAAGTGTGAAAGCACAGGAACCCAGTGTCTCTTATCAAATCAAGTTTAAAAATGTGTTCATTCTTAATGCAAAGCGCATCTGCGCTTGTTTCCTCCAGACGCTACTCCTTCTTATCGCCATAAGTTCATGAATTTCAGGAGAAAAATATATTCTTTGCTCCAGCCGAAAATGTTTAAATTCATGCAAACACATCTTTGCCTCAATTCCCACCGCTCAGAGAGAATTCATGTCCTTTTGTGTTCGCTTGCGTCTTAACGTTGACTCTTCGTGTCATATGTGGTTTCTAAAATATGCTTCACATTTAGTCTGAAACCAAATTAGTCAGTCAAACTGCTGCTCAAAATGATTCACCTACTGTCACTCAACATGCAGTATCTACAGTAATGTTAAAGTGACAGCGTGGAGCACTTGAGGATCTATGAGATCATTTAGATAGATTGTTTTTTCAGCTACACATGAGTGTTGATGTACATCTCTTAACACTCTGTGGTATTCAGGTGTGTGTGCGTCAGGAGATCTCTGTGGTCCACTGATGGTAAATTCCATCCATTCGCGTACATATTCATAGCAGGAAGTGGGAACGATGCCCAAATATGGAAGAATGTGGCTTACGTGAACAAAACGACGTCCGTCAGCGCTGTGAAGCCAAGATACTGTATGTGGGTATGCATGAGTTGACGCACAAACGCACAGAGCGAGGAGCATAATCTTTAACACTAATCATTGTTACAAAACTTAAATCAATTTTAATCAAAGAGGGAAGCTAGCTGCACCAGGAAGAATGTGACCTTAGATGTTTGCGCCGTTCTTTCTTCCCCCCCATCTCTTTCTCTCTCGGTTTTCTACCCTCCGGCTACCTTCTGGCTGTCCCCCGAGGCATCATGGTTAAATGTGTATCTGCTGGGCAAGTTGTGGCTTGTTTGTGTGTGTGTTTTTTTGTGAGTGAGTGTGTCTTGGGGCTAATGAGTGTGTTGGCAATTGTGGACCTATAGACCATAGGGAGGGTGCAAAGGGACTGTAGGAAGATGAGTGACGGGCGTATAGAAAGATAGATAGAGAGATAGATAGATAGATAGAGAGATAGATAGATAGATAGAGAGATAGATAGATAGATAGAGATGGATGGAACACATATACACGCGGACAGGACCACACAATACATCACCTAATTACATGTTGTGTGTTTAGAGAACAGATTCCTGATGCAACCGGTTGTAACCGGTACAATAAACACGGGCCCAGTTTTGCAATATCCCAACTAATGGTAGAATACTGTGCAGAGAAGCCGCTCCCTTTTCAAGGGCAAATTTCCCTCGAGGGCCATCAGAAGCATGCAGCATGGGGTGACAGATGGGAGAGTACTTTCCCAAGTTTGGTGGGGTGTCAACCTTCCTCGTTTAGGATAAAACAATAAAACACAAGAGGGATGATAGGAGAGAAGATTGTGGCTGGGGAGATTCTTTTTTTTTTGGCATTCATGTGTATCATTTGATTTAAGGTATCCATTAAAGGGCTGAACTATAATTACATATTATTGTATCATGGCTTTCTGTTGAATTGTATTGCGATGATAAGATCGTTATGCGTTATTGTTTCAGAAATTCTGTTGTCCGGCTGAACGATTCCAAGCTAATTTTGATTACAAAACAAAATCACAACAAAAAACACAACACAAAAGGTTTTTGATGTTCAATATTATAGGCTACGTGACGAGTATGGCATGACAGTGGAACAGAATTCCTGATGAAGGTAATAGAATATTTTCCAATTCAAAATGAAATGACCATATCGTGAAAAGCGACAACCCCAAAGAGAATTATCAGTCCACCTTCCAGTTCTCCTCAGCTCTATTGTTTTAGTATCTTTCAGCTCATTGTTTCGGTTTCTAAGGTAATTATATGCCAATGTTGTGTGTAGTGGCCAAAACATTACTGCTGGTTTAGACATCGGACACTAAGTAGTTTATATGTCATCTTGCATACATTTGCCATTCTGCAATATACAGAATATATTGATATTGGAAAAAAAATATTTTGATGTTGATTTCTGACAAATCTCCAAGCCCTACTCCTTGTGCGTAATCCTGGATAGTGGCATTTATCTCTATGTATCTTGCACTTACAGCAATAATATAGGAAAAAAAAATCTTTCTACTGTCCAAGAAGCACTTACACAGATAGTCTCTCTCCTCTCCTCTCCTCTCCTCTCCTCACTGGTGTGTTTAGATGATGGGATTGTTGCTGAAGTTGTGCAGTAAACAAACGATGATGGTAGAGCTGACAGAAATAAGTCATGGTGATGGAAGGATGGAAGGTTTTCAGAGCAGGAAAGAGACATCAGTCCTCATCAGAGACATCAGTGCACTATGAATAGACCTCTGCAGCTGTCCTGTCTTTCACTTAGTAACACACACACACACACACACACACACACACACACACACACACACACACACACACACACACACACACACACACACAGACACAGACACAGACACACACACACAAGTTTGTCCTGGGTGGCCACAAATGAGTTGCTGCAGCTGCCCTTATGCTTCGCCCAGGACCTGATCTTAGCCCCAAGCCTCCAAGTTCAACAGTATGACTTACCAATCATTCCCTCCAGGCCACAGACTGATGAACACTTTATGGAAACCATTAGACCGCTGTGTTTAAACCTCCATGTGTCTCTGTGCATGTGGTGTGTTTGCAGTAAACTGGGAGAAAAAGGGTCAAAGGATTAAGACTGTCAGTCTGAGACCAGTTTGTTTTATGATATGCATTGAAGCATGAATGAAGAAAGTATATCAACGTCACCATGAGTGAGTTAAATATTCGCTAAGTCAGAATTTATTCAGCAAAGGCATCTCCATATCCCATTTGGCCCATCAACGCTTTTTCGACAAAGGCAAAAACCTCGTCAAGCAAGTTTGATTGGAAGATTGAAAGAAGTTACTCCTTTATCATGTTGTCCAAATACGACTCAAAATGCATCAGCCACACTGTGGCACTGGATAACATGAACAATATTTTAAGAGCTCTCAACATCAAAACATATCGTCTTGAACAAAGTTGTTTGTGTCACAAAAAACAATTGCTTGTTAAGGTCACAAGGTTTATTAAAAATACCTATTTGTTCCATCCCGTCTCATAACTGTCTGCAAACCATTCCTCTCGTGGAGCAGTTTTTACTGCGACAAAGGAGGTTAAGTAAAAAAGATGGTGCAATACAGCTAATAAGCTACAAAAGCTTCATCCATTTTAACTCCAAAAACTACTCAAACCTGGTCTACTTCTAGCAGTAATACCACTTAAAAATGTAATTGTAAGGCTCTCAGACCTGAGTATGACAAATAAAAGACTTTCAGTACTGTGAGAATAAACCAAAAAACACAACTCCCCTTCCTTTGCTCCATTAAGTGGTTATTGTCACTCATTACAGGCTTCATAATAAGTGCAGAGGCTCACGAGATAAGACCATGTCCTGTAAACCCCGAGATCAAACCTGGCAACCCAGATCGTTATCATACCTGACCTAGCCGCCCTGATAAATATCACAGCCATTACACACAACTGCTGCTCAATTAGAGCAGGAGCTGCTGCTGATGCAGGGCACTGAAACACACACACACACACACACACACACACACACACACGCACACGCACACGCACACGCACACAATTTGGTCAATTCAGTGTTGTCATGCTAGCACTACATACTGTAGTAATTTACAGTGTTGACTTAACCTCAGCTAAACCAACCACAACTACAACACAGTGAAATGGCAGGGCTGCCACCCATGAGTGAGGTGTACTATAATCATCATAGGAAGGAAGGGGAGGGTGCGTGTGTGTGCGTGTGTGTGTGTGTGTCGGTGGGATTTACGGAGGGGGGACACAGTCAATTCAACAAATTAAGCTGATTATACCATAATTTTCGTAAACAGAGTAACTATTGCAGAGTGGAGATTTAGGGTCTCATTGCAGCTGAATTGTGTAGACCAGGGGTATTTAATTAAAGTTCAACGAGGTCCAGTTAGAGATAATTTCCTCATGCAAAGGTCCGGAACATCACAATAACGTCTAACTTGTTCTATGATTTAGTCCCAGATATGTTGAATTAGCCAACAGTTGTAATAACATCCGTATGTAGTCAACAACTGACTGTCAAATCACAATAAAGATATTTATTATTAGTTTTCAAATTGAACTGCTGAATTATAAATAATAAATACTCTAATAATAAATAAATGTTCTTCTCTCGCTTCAAGTAAAATAATGTCTGGATTAAAGAATAAATTACATCACGGAATGCTTTTGAAAAGTGTGCGTCTTAAAATAAAGTACTTCATTTTAGAAAAAATGATTTCACTGAACTGCCCTGCAGCTTTAAATTCAGTTCATTGAGGTGTAAACTGATGTCAACCAAGAAAAACATGATATTATATTTTTGTCATCCTTTAATTTGTGTGCAGGGACTTTATCTGTGGTTATTGAAACCACTTGTTTCTGCTCTATTCTCTCTGTTAACATCATTGTTGGTCAGTGAATTCATGTGTTAGGATTCTGATCATATTGGGCTCTTAGATTGTTTATTTTCTGTGACTTAATTTCAGATGTGAGTGGGTACGTTTGCTAAAAAGATTTAGTGCTTTGTCTCGTAGTGGCGCTTCACATTACCGCTTTTAATTATCACCACGGTCTCTGAACATATGAGACATAGTGGTTTTAAACTGCCCGTAGGAAGAATGAACATTTAAGAGTCTGTCCATTGTTGGTTAGAGACTCTGGTCTCTCTGGTCTCGCTGACCACGTTCCTCTTTTTAGAGAACATCATGTAAAATAACTTCTCGCGGTCCGCCTATTAGTGAGCCCTGGTCTATGCAATCTGTGTTTGTGTGTCCCTATGTGTCTGTATGTGTGTTTCCATGTATAACCAGTGCAAACTGTGGGATACATTTAACTCTTCTCCGATAGTGTTTCATATTGTATGTTCTGCTTTGGAACCCTCTTGTTTGTCTTACACTTCTTCACCATTATGTTTAGCATTTCCAATCCACTCTACACACCCCATATACTCGACTGTATATGCTTTTATCTCTTCTTGATGCCAAGCCTCTGTACTCCCTGAGACACACACACACACACACACACACACACACACACACACACACACACACACACACACACACACACACACACACACACACACACACACCTTGTTTAACATGTGAAATCACCTCTCTGTTCTTAAATGAGGCCCATGGGCTTACTGGCAAAAACACATCCTGACAATCTTTACAGCTTCAAACATTGACTGTCAGATATCATGAGGGTGTGTGTGAGTGTGTGTGTGTGTGTGTGTGTGTGTGTGTGTGTGTGCGTACATTTGTTTGTGCATGAATGTATGCTATAAGGAGGAGGTGGTGGGGGACCTGGAGATGCGAAAATAGGTTTTGTTAAAAACTTAATTGCTTTTCACACACCTCTGAAAAAGAATGAATCACAGCCTGTCTGATATGAAAGCTGAAATGTCAACATTTGTAAATGTTTATTATTTTCTCTGATAATCAGTGATTAAATCTGTGAAGATGGACTTCTTTTAAAAACAGTTGCCAAAAGACAACTCATTCGTTCACATAACTCACAGAAGCACATTCATTATTCAATCATCTTCTCAAAGTCTGTATTTTTTGCATCTGAAAACAGGGAACTTTAAAGCTGCTGTGATGGTCAGGGTTCAGATCTTTCTCTACCCCAAATAACAACACTTTGTATTGGTTGAATATACATGGAACTTTTTAAACTGCAACCATGTCTGTTCGTCTGATGGCAAAAAACAGAGATCCCAGATTATTATCAACATCTAGTCAGTTGTTCCTTCACTGACCTGCTGACAGATAAACTAACAGCAGTTGAAATGTAATGCCTCTGACAGAGGCAATAGATGATCAATGTGTTGATTTGGAGAAACTGATATACAGTAATATAGGGGCTTTTTATTTGCGTGTAAATGTGGGCATGAACGATGCCAGGACCCTAAACCTGAAGCAGCTAAAAGCAGTTCAGCCATCATTCATGTCATTATTCACACCCTCAAAATGGCCTATTTGAAAAAGGCCTATTAACCCGGTGAGTATCATGTTATCAAATGAACTTTTGCCAAGGTTTCATTGGCTTGCAGTGATCAGACCGAGGGGCGTAACATACTTTAAGTTTCAGTCTGATCTGATATTGATAGGAGCTACACTGCGGACTGTTCTGTTGTTTGGGTTACTGTGTGGGAGACGAGTGTTTGACCCCCGAAAGGAGTCACAACAGGAAGCTCTGAAAAGCTTCATGACTGGGTCCAGTTACAATTAGTCCTCCAGCAAGGACACACGTACACACACACACACACACACACACACACACACACACACACACACACACACACACACACACACACACAAGAAAACAGCTGGATCTTGTATCTGATAGCGGAAGATTAGAAAACCCTGTTGCGTATTTGACCAGGTGTAAGTTATCTTGTGTGTGTGTGTGTGTGTGTGTGTGATTATATCCAGTGTCTCTCTCACTGAAATTAAATGGTGTTTTCATCACAACAGTTGCTGTGACCACCACCTAACCCGACAGATATGACCATTTACTCTGTATCATCATCATCATCATCACACACACACACACAACCTCGACCTATCATCAGCCCCCTCTTTCGCTTCAACGCCCCCCCCCTCCCCTCCCCCCAGATGACCTCTGAAGTCTGTGTGTGTTTGTGTGTGTGTGTTTAGTGCACCACATGTGTCTGCTGCTACTGACAAACTAGAGACAAGTGATGACTGAGATTATGCAGGGCTGCCACTGCTGGACAGAAGCCCCCCACCAGACTCCAGTCGAATAATTCTCATTTATTGTCACATGTGTCAAACTCCAACCATCTGCCACCACAGAAGGCTGTAAAATTCTATAAAACATTTTTACAAATACTTTTAAACCCCAAAGAAGCCATATATTTTTTGTCCTGCTGCTCTCTTGCTCTCTGCCAACCTGTTTGACACCCCCCCCCCCCCCGCCTTCTCCTCGTATGTTTTATGTTCTCCTAATTCCCCTGGCTTTGCTCTGTCCCCCTCCGTCTCGCTGTTGATTGAAGGAGAGCTGACAGAGCTAACCAGAGTTTTACTGCCTCCTTCCTTCTCGCCCACCTTCGTCCTTCCCCTTCGTCCCTCCAAAGTCTTCCAGAGAAAACAGAAACCTGATGGAGTTTATGACCTGATTACTGCCTGGACACACTGATGGCTACTCCCCCACAGCGCCACAAACACACACACACACACACTCACACACACACACAGCGTCTCAGCAGTGGCCGCTGGTATGGGGCACAGACTCACAATTTTACCTGTCATCTCACATTAGTAACACTCCAAACGACTGCTCACACCACAGAGAAAAGCGAACTATTCCAGCTCCAAACAGCAGCGAGGCTATTTGTGGCCGAGGAGTGGGCTAGTAATAAATGTCAGTCCATTTAACAGACGTAGCTTTGTGCATCTAGGAACTGTTTAAGGAAACTTAGACATGACTGTGTTGCTGGTGATCCACACAACAACAGCAGCAGCTGATAATAAAAACACTGGGAGCAGCTATAAATAGATCATGATAAACCATTAAGGCCACTTTCCTGCGTTCGTGGCGGGTTGAACAGCATTAAACAACTCGTCAACGTACCATCTCATGACTGCTCACCTGCCTCTCTGAGCAGCCAATGGTCGCCCTGGGAAACAGGCCCCTCCCACAGGGCCAGTAAGTCATTCTCAGTTCGGCGCCAAGCCACGAAGACGAAAATATCTTCAAAAAGCCTTTTCGTTTGTGTCAATATGTTTCCAAATATTGTATTTTGGTTCATAATTTTTTTCTTCTATTTTGATTTTCAATTTCACACTTTTAATTAAACTACCAGCCAAAAAAAATGCACAATATTGCTCCAAGTCAAATCAGACAGGGGTTACTCAGGCTGTTTCAACTACTCTCGTTTGATGTCCATGATTAAATGTTTGCTTTTAAACTTTTGTTCAACTGATGTTTCATGAATGCTATTTCAGGCTTTGTGGGTATACGTGCAGTAGGCCTACTCCCCCTTACATTAATACTAATTTAAAAAAGAATAATATGCTGGTATACTGGTATAACATACAAAAAAAGCCCAATCTAATTTTATTTTAGCTAAATATATTGCTGCCAACGTAAACAGTATTTCACGCTGCTCACTTTTTTTAAAGCTATTTTCTCATATTTAATAATAAACAGATTTTTTTTTTTGCATCAAAAGAACCTCCTCGGTTTTTGTCAGTGTGTGGGAATTTTGTTCTTTGTTGTAGGACTCCATGGTACAACTGTATTGTAACATGCCATGCAAAATAATAGCGGTAAAGAAGACCTCAGGTAACCTCTTGCCCTCTGTGATGTCATTTTTGTGGAGTAATTAATATGATGAATTACTAGAGTTTGATTTTATTAGGCAAATTCAATTATGAACATATATGATTTGTATGTTTTTTGAGATGATTAACAGGACAGGAAAACAAACAAAGACATTGCTTCATTTTGGGGTGGCTTTGGTTCAGGGAGGAGAGCGTCTCCTCCTTTAACCAAAAGCTTGGCGGTTCGATCCTCAGCTGGTACTGTTTGCATGTCCCCAAGTGTTCCTGAGTGAGACACTGAACCTCCCACACCTTCCAAAAATGCTAAGGATGGGTTAAATGCAGAGGTTTATGGATGTTCCTGTTTATATATGACAATTGTAATAAAGTTAATCTTTATCATTCATTCATATTTCTTTGTCAGGCGTCAGAAACCAAAAAGGTTGTGAATCACTACAACACTGACACCATTTACATGTGTAATCAAGGTGTAAAAAATGCTATTTTCCGGCTTTAATCTGGCCATTGGAGGTGTGAAAAAAACACCATCAACAGGTTTTACTGGTTCTCCCAAAAGGGAATACATGATGTCGGAACTCTTTCAGTTGCCAGGCAGCATTGTGTCTGTGGATATTATTGGATCCAATGATGTCACACAAGTCAAACGTTGGAAAATCGCAGCTGGTACATTAAAGTAATATATATATCTATATATATCTATATATGGTCTGGTGAGGTCATCATGGGAAAGGTTTTTCGGCAGAGATGATTGGCCAGCTGTCAGGAGCAGTCTGTCCAGGCTCTTCTATCTGCACCGCAGTTCCCATGAGCACCTTCTGCTGTCATCAGCAGGTGTTGGATGGCACCTGTGGCCTGTTGATGATTTAGACATCAGAAGTAGACGCATGTCAAATACAACACATTCACAAGCACCGGCATACGTCGCTCTCCTCAACACATGCTCTCATTACCGTTTATAAAGACACTTAACACTTGACTGCATTAATTCAGCTACAGAAGCCCTGACATATAAAAAAATATCATAGAACCAATAATTGGTTTTGAGGAGTTTTAAGTGATAAATACAGAAACACTCACATGCAGGTATGGACGCACACGAAAACACTCTATACACACATCTAGTTGGTGGTGGATTAGTGTGCATCCTGATGCTGGGCTACAGTGGGTCTCTGTGCCTGACAGTAATGTAATAAAACGACCAGCTCACTCCCACACAGACCTGCCTGTGCAGCAAAGCACTCTGGGTATAGTCACCACAGCGTCCCCGGAGACGCAACGTGAAACCGCCGAAAACGGTCTTCTCTGCCTGTGCGCTCACACACACACACACACACGCACGCGCGCACACACACACACACACACACACGGCACTTGCTCCCACAGAGAAAAAGAGAGAGGAAACCTTTATGAATAAACAGATGAGAGTCCATTAGTTGTAATGTTAATATCCAGCTGTCTGAACTGTGACCTCGCTGAGGGTGTGTGTTTATGTGAGCAACACAGACAGTGAGTGATAGATAGTTTAGAAACCTATTTTAGTAGCCAAGAATCCTTTTTTTAAAGGGCTCCTTTTTCAAAAGCAACACATTAGCCCTTTAACCTTTTTCTAGATTGACCATGTCGGTCGTCTCTCACCACGTAGTTACCATCTTACACAACATGAGTCATGGCTGTGTTTTACTTACTGTGACATGTGAAAATTGCTTCTGTGAAAGAGGCCTCTTATGTGAATTATAATTAGCTTTACTCTCCTTCCCTTTTATCGTTGGACAATAGGAAAAGAACACAAACTAACATGTGTCTCAAAATCATTACTGACCCTGCAGATCAACAAGAGTTGATAGAGCCCAAGTCACAAGATAATTTCTGAATCTTTGCCTGAATGAAAAATCCAATGTGGGTTTCTATTAACTACATTTACGCGGATATAATCAAGGTGATGACTTGATTTTCAAGTCATTATTTTCATGTAATTCTTATTCTGCATGAGTGACTGTTGTTTTTCAAATTATAGCAATCTACTCTCATGTCGCATTGAAATAAAACTCTCCCTCCCTATGTAACAATAAATAATCATTTACAATAATTTGCCAGGGAAGTAGGTTCACACGGTCTTTTGTATTTACAGGTACCTGATGTTAACAAGCTGCATGGGAACCTCCATCATCCTCGTTCTCAGTGTTACTCCCTCGAGTGGAGAGGCAGGCGTGTGTTGGTTCTGATGATAATTAAGTCGATGAACATGAAAATGAAGATCCTTTGCGCTAACTTGGCAGTGTAGGTGCTGATGTGTGTGTGTGTGTGTGTGTGTGTGTGGAAAAGGAAAAGAGAGAGAGGGTGTGTGAGTGTCAATGTGGTGCTGAGAAGAGAACCAAAGGGCCATTTATAGCTGTCACACACTGACAACCATTACCCATGCATTTACAGTGCTCTCAGCACATACTGTCAGGAAGACTCTGCGCACACACACACACACACACACACACACACACACACACACACACACACACACACACACGCACACACACGCACGAACACACACAGCCCCACTCTACCTGACAGAGCCTAATTATCGACACCTCTCCGTGTCGGATGAAACAAAAAGCTGCTCTATTTTCAGATTGATGGAGTCTGATGTCTCTCTGTCGTTTTCTTCTTCTTCTCCCCCTCTCAGCGTCTTTTGTCGTCTCTGTGCGCCGCCTCGCCCGCCGCCCACCCCCTTATCCGACGTTTGATTCTCAACTCGTTAAATAAGACTCAAATTAAAACAGACAATGAGGAAAGTTTCCCCCTCACAGCCACTTTCATTTGTTGTGATTGTTATTCAGAGTCATGGATGGCAGTGTGCCTGTGTGTGAGTGTGTGTGTGTGTGTGTGTGTGTATGTGTGTGTGTTTGTGTTTGTGTTCAGAGTGGAAATGGCAGGAATTGCCATCTTGTCTTTGAGACGTACTTCATTAGTTGTCAAACAGAACAGCCATGCTTACCCCTGGCCCACTATCCTGTGTGTGTGTGTGTGTGTGTGTGTGTGTGTGTGTGTGTGTGTGTGTGTGTGTGTGTGTGTGTGTGAGTGTGTGAGTGAGTGGGTGGGTGGGGTGAAGGTTTGGGATCAAGTGGTGCCTCTGTAGCTCTGCAGAATCTGTTTTATAGGAGGTCAATTCAACATATCCAAGCTCTGATTCATTATTTGTCCCTCTGCCTTGCATCATGCAACATCACAATAATGACATATTGTGTGTGTGTGTGTGTGTGTGTGTGTGTGTGTAATGACAATACATTTCTCCAGAACATTTATGTGCTGTGTGTTCAGTTGTGGATGGAAGAGGAATGCACTGAATAAACTGATCTAACCAACCGTATAACCAGCACACCCAACCAGTAATGTTCATCATAACTGTACTGTGTGTGTGTGTGTGTGTGTGTGTGTGTGGGGCTGTTGGCACTCTCTGGCGAGTAGATCACATTTCAGAACATTCCTGAGCCATGTAAACATTTATACACAAGTAATGAAAATCACACACACACACACACATTCTTCATAGCACTTTGAATGCTTCGTAAATATACCAAAGAGCCGAGCATTCACACATTGACACTCGCTATACGTCAAATCTGTGTGGAGGAAGCAAGGAAGAGAGGATGAGACGCCTTTCATGTCTAAAAGCAACACACTCCTCCTGGTTTTCAGTTCAGGTGACTCCCCTCAATGAAATGTCTTAAAAACTAGGATTTTTTTTGCCACTAGAGGTTTGTTAAAATACAGCAAAATTTATTGAGCATGTCGCTGGGTTTGTGTGTGTGTGTGTGTGTGTGTGTGTGACAACTAAGATTCTCACCCATGTTTATAATTTAGAGTCACACAGCTTCAAAAATAAATAACTAAATAGTGTAGACATGTCTTTGTTTTAGTTTGCGTCACTTAGAGCAAAGTGTTTGTGTCTTTTTATGGACTTTGTATGAAATCATGAAGCTTTCCTCAACAAAGAATAACAGCATCAGTTGTTTCCCCAAAACAACACAAGGTTACATTAAAATGACAAAGCCTCCTGTCAGCCATAGTGATTAAGAGGAGTAGAGGAGGAAGTCAGGTGACGTTGGTTGCGATGGGTCAATTAAACATCGGACTTTACCGTAGACGACCGCTGTTCACTTCCTGTTTCCATCCCACAACCAATATCTGTTTTCTTTAACCCTGACTGCAGTTCTCTAACCTTAACCATGATGTGTTTGTGCCTTAACAGAGCGTCAGATCATGAAATGCTTCTGTGTCGTTCCAGAGGAAAAAAACGTATTTTGTTGTTAAAATTCGGAGGACTTGATGGAAAGGCTCCAGCTTTCCTGTCGGAGGAATAAGGGAAGACGTTGAATGAACTCACACTCAAGCCTTTGGGTAAGAGGGCAGAGTTGGCATGTAGCCGGCATGAACATGGTGCCGTCACCACTGGCCAATCTCAATATCTATCCTACAAGCACTGAACCCTCAGAAACTGTTATCAACGTCACCTGCATGCTCAGCGTAAATGTGTGAGCGCATGAGGCTGCAGGAGCTTGAAGTGGTGTGTATATATATATATATATATAAGGACCAGGAGCGCGCTTTCTGACGTCACATTACCGGGACAACCGAGACATGTTCATTTATCTTGAGCAGAGGAATTTGTAATGAGCAACATAGTAATGTTGTTCAATCCCATCGGATAAGGATTTAGCACAAAACCATTGTCATCATAAGAGAAACTGTAAAACTCTCTCTCTTCCAGTTTTTTATCAACAAGCCATTTGCAACTGGTTATTGTGCAAATTGTAGACAATTACTTACACTTTTGCATGTGCCAACATGTGGAACTTGCTCGAAGGAATGACTAATTCAAATCTGTTGTGAACAAAAAACAAAGAACATAATTCTTATTTAAGAATTGAGCCAAAGCAGAAGAGAAACGCTTTAAAGGTTCTGAGTAAATACACCAGAAAGACCACAAGCTGTTTTAGACTTTGAGAGCACAGTCAGGGTCTTTCCCACTGACGTCAGTGCTGTGAGACTTTCTTTTTGGATGCGTTTGAGGAAAAAAAAATCTTGACGCTCTTCCACACTGGCTTTAATATTTGGCTCCTGTTAGTTACTGCTTGTTCTCATCTCTAATTATTAACTTAAACCCCAATTTACTAATCATAAACTGACCGCTGGAAGAAATGTGGACTGACCAACGTTACATCACCAGCAAAAATGTTGCTACTTGAAAGGCCTGAAACTGGTTCTCACATTGATGGAAGAACAACACACACACACACACACACACACACACACACACACACACACACACACACACACACACACACACACACACACACACACACACACACACACACACACACACACACACACACACACACACACACACACACACACACACACACACACACACACACACACACACAAACTCAGAGTCCAAATGCTGCTCTGGCCCTGTATATGACTTTCCGTTCCATTCATCACCTCTCCTCTCTGGTCCCACGCTGCACTACTGAAGTAAATAAATAAACAGGGAGAGTGAGGATGTGTGTCGAAGAGGAAGGCGATGGGAGGCTATTGGGGGAGGTGTTAGCTCCATCATTCATCAGCTCATGTATCAGACTGCCCTTCCTATTTATCTCACTCCGCAGGGCGCTGAGAGATGGTTTCTTTCTGACCATCTTCTCTCTGGCTCTGCTTCTCTCTTGATGCTTACATCTTTCTTTCTGTTCTCTCTATTCATGCTCTCTCCTGAGGATGGATGAAGGTGAGTGTGCAGCCAGGAACTCAGTGCATCGATCACTGCAGCATTGGCAGGGCGGGAGACTCCTCTCTGGACTCACCCAGGAGGGCTGATCTCAGACCAGTGAGGACGAGGCCGACAGCTGGCTGGAAAAAGTTTTTTGCTTTTCTTCATCTGCAAAACAGCCACCGGACCTGACTTCTACTGCACAACACGCTGTACAAGACATACATATTGTTTACCTTAGGTTGTGCTTTGTGAGGATCTTCTCCCTGACAGCAGTCCTCCTCAGGAATGTTGCCACCTTGCCTCACTTGACTCCTCTCTGTGTGTGATGTTTCTGTAATAGCTTTCAAATTATTCTGAAAAGTTTTGTTTATAAAAAGAAATACGACGCTTTTGCTCCCTTCGAGTAAATCAACAGTTCTTGTTCCAAGCAAAATTAAGTGCAAAGTTCAGTTAAAGTTAATCTTTTTTTTTTTTTACCACATTCCTGCTTTCTTACTTTCCCCGTGCTGCTGCTCAGCAAGGAAACATTGTCTGTTGAAGCACAAAGAGAGAATTTCATACTAAAAAAGGCCGTAACCTCTGATGATACCCACTTGTTTAGTCTAACTTAAACCGCTGAAGCCTCAGATTAGCTTCAGATAAACTTCACAATGCATTTTTGCACAGAACGAGGACTGTGGGTTTTGTCCCCCATCACTCACATTTGAATTGCTTTAGAAAGGGAATTCTTTGGAGAAACAATCAAAGAAACCTTTGTGTATTGTCATGTCAGTATTATTTTAAGACAGACTTGAATACATGTGAACCCATCCTTTAAATTCAAACACCCGTTTGTTGGAAAACCTTAGTTCATTTTCTCCAGTTTAAAGTGAAAGGATCAGGTTGTTTTGTCTGCTTGTGCATCGTCTCACCATTGATGGCTGTTCTTTCAATGTTTTATTATGATTTCAGCTCTGTGTTTAACATGATTAGGTCACATATCATCCAAAAGTTAGAAAACATGCATATTCCAACTTCACTGTTCACTTTGCTTTTGTTTTCTTTCTTTCTTCACTCATAATGTAGCACTTTTTAATACAAGCTCCTTTGCATGATCATTTGAACCGAGCAGCATATTCGTTGGCTAATTGCAGCTTGTTTGCAGGTAAACTACACAGAGTGAGGACCGTGTCCTTACATTCACGCTAGATTTACGTTCAGAGTGCTTGCAGCCCTCAATCCATCATGTGTAATTATGCGCTCTGTGTGTGTAATGGTGTATGTGTGGGTTTGCGTGTGTGTCCTGGTCTGAATGTATATATCTGTAGAGATAGAGCACAATCTCATCCCATGTTTAATGCACTGCCTGCACTTTAGGTTAGTAAGTCCCTTATTTAAATGTTTCTGAGGGATGTGACATAAACTGTGACAATGTGTGAGCAAAGTCTCATTATGCTGGTGTTCACTTTTGTCAATTTGTTTTTTATACATCCCTTTTCCCTCTGTCTCCTGTAGCAGTGTACTTCTTATAACACACACACACACATACACACACACGTTCATGGTGATGAAGTCGGTAATGTAGACCAGCTCTCTCTCTCAAATACAACACAATTACAACAGATTACACAGCAATGGCTTCCACATGGTTCACAGAAAGTGGGATCACCACCCTCACAGTGCGCGTCTGCGAGTGTGTGTTTGTGTATGTGTGTAGTATAGGTGCTTTCCTTTGGACCACCACCAACATAGCACACCAGTCTGCAGCGTAAATTGAACCGGACAAGGAGTGGAGGGAAGCACGGTGTAAAAGGGTGAGGGGGCGATGGAGGAGAAGGGGAAAGGGAATTAGGGAAGAGGTGGTTGTAAAAGAGGACTGGAGGCATGTTGTGGGTCCTTGTGCATCTGTGTGTGTGTGTGTGAGTGTGTGTGTTTATAATATAATTTAAGTCTCCTCGGATGAGATTTAAAACACAAGTTTAACTTTTCACAGTTGATGTAAACATGGCAGTGATGCTGCTAAAACGAGTTTCGCTGCAGTCATGCAAACTAAATGTGTGTTTTATCAAATGCTGTCGTGAAGATTCCTGAAGAATTAAAATGCCAGATGGGAAGAATTCAAAACTGCAGCCTGCACCTGCCCAGAGAAAGATGTGTGACAGTCACAGGTGCTGCTCAGAAACACTAGAATGCAAGTTAGGCCAATGCAACACCTTGTAAAACTGCTCCTTCACTGCAACGTGGGTGATCCTGCTCTCAGACGTGATCTGGTTGCTGTATGCTCTGTGTGGGCCGGCCAAAAATATCTCTGTCTGCTTGTCGGCTGATATGAAAATAATTCTGAGAAACATACTAAGCCAGTTATTTCATGTGATCTACCAGAGGGCTGATTGGAGCCTCATCCATCAATGTAAGCCATGTGATGGGCCGGTGTCCGAAACACTTTGCAGTACCAAGAGGCATTTTTAGTACTACCACGTGCCACTTACAAGACCACAAAACATGTACCGCATGTGCACCGTTTATTGTTTTTACAAAAAAAGCTCAGTATGTATTCACAGGAGGAAAGACAGATGATGATGACATACGCACATTGAAAAAAAAAAAGACTATTTGTCATCACACAGTATGAACTCTATTGACAGAAAACACACAAACACTTTGTTCTGGTGTTCCTTCATTATAGTGCCAGAGCTTAGCAATAAATGAATGATTACAGTCTGAACTAGCAAAAATGTAAAACATTCACACTGTCATTATGTCTAGGGTGTCAGTCTGTAGGTTTTTTTAATGAGCATATTTTCAGTGTAGACCATCACCTTCAAATTAAATGTAATTTTAGCAGATAGTTGATTGCGTTCTGGGGATGTGTGAAAGACCCGAGAGGTCTGCTGGAATCACAGCTGTTCAGTGTGTCAGACATGCTGAATATTGTAGTGTAAGGTCACACGAAGAGATTTAAGAGTGTTCAGTGTTCATATTGTAATGTGGTACAGTGCAATGATCTTTTTTTCTCCCTGGTAGACAAGTTAGGAAAACAATATTCTGGTGGCCTAATGAGGGAAATGTACAAATCATTTTGCAAAACAAAACCTTTTTATATAGTAGTATATTTGAGTTCATTGTCACCATTCAATTTTAGCAAAACACAAGGAAACGACGAGGTGAGGAGTAGCGAGGAGGAGATGAAAGGAGATGCAGGAGGAGGACGAGAAGTTAGATGAGCTGAGAAGAGAGTGAACGTCTGCGGTGCACCTGGACAGGTGAATATGATGGATTAACCCCTCACCCAACCACAGGAGAGCAGCTTCCATCAATCCATCAACAAGGACAACAAACCACCATTCACACCACAGGGTGGACAAAAAGACCCGCCTTCTCTCGAGCTCGATTATCACACACAAACACTCGGACACATTCAGGCCAACACGAGCAAATCCACAAGATGAAAGCCTGTGAACTCGGGAGTAAATGAAATGACAGACTTTCCCCTAAAATGAACTTACATGCCTTCACCCTCTCTTTTCTTCTCCACAACAAACACACAGACATTTCTCAGCTCATTTTTCCTGTGTGACCCCCCCCCCCCCACCACATTCTCAGGCTGTCCCACTGCCATGCCAATGTTTTCAATAGAGTAACATATTGGCCCAACCCAAACCAGAACCCAACGCCGAGGCTGCGACCGCAGGACTAAAACAATGTAAGACTCCAGGGACACCTACAAGCCCAGGAGGCATATATGACCCCTCTGTCTTTGCCAAATTTGATTTTATTTTGTCTCTCTGTTTCTTGTTGTCCAGTGTCTCCGCTCTTTCTTTATCTCCTGTTCTTCTTTTGGTGCGGATATGTGGTAGACCTCAAACTATTGTGTTGCAAATGTGAAAGTTTTCCTAAATAGACCCTGGTCTGTTCTATTTATGAGGCGGACAGGCCGCAGCATGCTTTTTTTTTATGAAGGCTTCAGGTTTTTCTTCCATGTACATTACATTTATATCTGTTTTTCATACTGAGAGCAGCATTTATCTTGTTACTATTTTTGTTAACCAGCGGCTGAAGCTACTTAAAATAACATATTCTGTAGTTTAATTTTGTACCTTTAGAAATTGTGTCTTATTGTAGTTTTTGCCATTGTAACATTGTACTCAGTAAGTAAACTGCTGATATCTGGGAAAGCAGCAAAAGAAGTCTAAAATGAAGTCAGAGAAGGAATTAAACCATAAAAGCTATAATATTGATTAGAGCCGCATTAAGTAAAATACCGTGTGCAGCTTAATGCACTTTAAGTAAAACAGTAAGAGTATTGCAGGCAAAAAGAGCTCTGTCAATGTTACAATATCATATTAGTGAATGTATAATCCAGTAATATGATATTGTATATGTATAATATGACATTGTTAACATGTAAGCAGCATTTTGATGATGTAGCTGGCTGTAGGGCTTAGTTTATCCTTTTTATAGTTTTGTGGTTTCATTTATAACAATAGATATCATTTTACAAGATTAATAAGTAAGTAAAATGTATCTATAAAGCGCTTTCCACAGACATTAGTCACAAAGTGCTTAACAGGAGCATAATTACAAACATAAAAAACACAATGTGACCATATATAAAGGCCAATAATTGACATTAAGAATGCACAAAAAACAGAAAGTACAAAAGTAAAACATGGTTTAAAAGCAGGCCTAGGACATGTTACCCAAACGCCGGTCTAAACAAGTGTGTCTTCAGCAGATTTTTGAATGAGTTCACAGACACAGTAAAACGTAGGGGTGCAGGCAGAGCATTCCACAACCTAGTAGAGGTTTTTAAGTTTTAAAAATCTTAATCTGCAAGGTAACTGTAAAGTAAATGTAGTGGAGTAAAATGTGCAATATAGAGTGAAATATAGTAACATAAGTGGTACTTGAGAACATGTACTTGGGTAGTTTTCACACCTGTAAGTGTAAGAAATGATGGCGAGAACTATAAAAACAAGACAGACGTTGTAACCAACCACAATTATAGTTGGATAATAAGTGCCAGAGTTGATTGTTGAAAAATATCAGTTAAAATGAGTTTGAAACACACTCAGTGGCGACTCCTCACTCTGTGCAGGACTAAGAGGTCAGCAACAGACTCGCTCTGGCTTCTCAGGTTTCTGTTGTCATATTTCTGGGAATTTGATGCAATGTTTGGAAACGGAGCAGCAGTCAGGCAGGGTGGATCTCAGTTTCAGTGTGATTGTGTGTGTGTGTGTGTGTGTGTGTGTGTCTTCTGTCTACACCAACTCTGTTCAGCCAAAGATGATTGTGTTATTACAGCATGTAGGGCGTGAGAGTCCCCCCCCCCCCCCCCCTCTCCCTCACAGCATCAGAGTTGATCCCCTCTCTTGTCCTGGTCTCTGTCAGTCATGCACTGTGTTCTCACTCCTCACTCTTCTGATGTCATTTGGGAGTGGATTGATGGGCGGAGGGGGCTTATGAGAAAGACACACACACACACACACACACACACACACACACACACACACACACACACACACACACTCACACAGATCTGGTGGTTTGTGAATTATGGGGTTTTAATGTCTAACACTGTAGCTGATCCAGAGAGGAATGTCAGGCCAACCAGCCGTTAATCAAACCATTTCCCTGCGTGTGTGTATTTGTGCTTCTGATGCTTGTGTCTACACAAAGCAATTCACAGCGGGCGTGAGAGACACATGCATGTAGCCCGTGCAAAGCAAACACTCATAAACACAAACGGCATGTGAGAAACTAAGAAGAGGGAAAACAGAAGAGAAATTAGGAGAATGAGGGGGAGAAAGTCAGAGAATGAGGAGAGAGGGGGTAGAAGAAAAGGTGAAGATAAATAGAGAAAGGATAATGGCTTCCATATGAGAATGTCAGAGCGTTTTACTGCTTGCTTCTTGGTGTAATCATATCAGCAGTCGGCCCGTTTCCAACCTTCACAAATGTGAAGTATGCACAGAGTTTCGGAATCCAACTTCCTTTACATAAACACCCCTTAGAAAAACAACCCAGTTGGAGTGTGTGTGTGTGTGTGTGTGTGTGTGTGTGTGTGTGTGTGTGTGTGTGTGTGTGTGTGTGTGTGTGTGTGTCCACTCCTGTGTGAGAGAGAGAGTGTGCATACAGTATGGCATACATATATTTGTGTACGTGGCTTCATGGACTTGAGTGTGTGTCGATATTAGGATGTGATGAGTGAAGTGAGTTGAAGCACTCTTGCCAGCCATAAAGTGTGTGTTTGGACTTCAGTTACTCCTGTGTCACCAACATTTAAGACTTTACTGAAAAGGAAAGATTTAGGCGTGATGATTCAGATGTGTTGAACGGTGTTGGTTTTAACGTTATGCACAGATATGAGTAAAAAAACAGGACATCTGCCCACCCAATTCAATTCTTATCTGACAAATTTCCAATGACAACTAATCGTTTTTAAAAACTGCAACCGTAACCCGGGAGAAAATATGTTTTCCTCAAAACATAGTTGAAAATGCAACGTAGGTACCTGTAACTTTGTAGGAGACATTCCACGAGGCTGTGTTACAGAGAGTGTTCGGGACACGTCCACCAGAGATGGACGAATAATCACTCGTTTCAAAGCTATACAGAGGAGCTGGGTGTCTCAACTATATCAATCTACTTTTAATAGCCAAGCACGGGCATTCTCATTCTTATTCATCGGTCTGTCCATATACTTGTACTAATGTCATAGCTGTTCGTAATGGTCTCTATGTATTTTGTAACTGTACTGTATTTCAGCATATGGTCCTGGTCCTAATTATGGGGTTAAAAACATCGAGTGTCATCACTTGATATCTCCGATGGAGTTTTGAATTGTTGCTTCAATCAAATGTTGAACAGATAATCATCCAAACATATTAACGCCTCCTGGTTCACTTGTGATTACGGGGTGTATATATATATATGAAATTACTTCTCATATCATGTATTTCTCAAAGGTTTGAGCCATGTTTTTTTAAGGCTGCATTTAACTTACATGGAAAGTTCTCTGTTTTTTGTAACAAATACATTCCTGACAGAAACTGGCACCGAACTTGGAGGCTAACATCCCACCAGCCGCACACAACGACTTATCTTACTTCTTCTCTACTTCTGGTGAATGTCTCAAAAATGCATAAAACATTAGTCTGCTGGACCGGTGCTGACAAAAAGCAGAACACAACTAGTAGAGTTGAAAAAAATGTTATAAAGGTTGTTTAGCGCTCATCAAAAATACACAGTTTTTATTGAAACAATTTAACTGAAGCATTGCTGAGAAAACAAATTAAAATGTATGTTTTTTTTGTCAAAAAGAGGTCTGCTACACTATAGTTCTGCATCGAAAGGTTAAAGTCCATGGCAGCTGATGAACTATTGATAACTGTGTTTCTGTGTTTACTGCAGCAGGAGATCAGACCTCGCACAGTGCTCGGTGTTACACACTCGAACCACGGTTCTCTGAAAAAGACTCCCAGGGGTCGCCGAGGGGGTCAGCGGAGGCTGCAGACCTCCTGCCTGAGCACTCAGCTGGCAGCACAGAGCTTCAGAGGGCTGCACGTTGAGAAACTGTAAAAACACTGCGTGTGTGTGTGTGTGTGTGTGTGTTTATGTGCTGTAAACTCTCTCTGCTCAAATATTCACAAATTAACTAAAATCCGGGGTTCAGTTACACACACACACACACACACACACACACACACACACACACACACACACGGTTGACTGGGCAGAGGCATTATTCAATTGGCTCGGGTTCAACAGCAGCACTCAGGGAGATAGAGAGGATTACGGGGGAGTGAACTCTGCCCCGAGAAGTCAAAGTGATCCATATTTCTCATGAATATATGTCTGTTTTTCTACTTTTTATTGTTCAATGAAATAACACAGTTCAAATTCAATGTAGACTCAAAATCATCTGCTGTTCCAATCACTTGACATTGGGCTGGAAGTTAGTGATATAACTATATGGAGCCACAGTAACTGATGCGGAACTGATCGAAAGTATCTTCCAAGTGGAGGAGCAGGTCATCCAGGGTTGGTTGGTCACAAACTGTCCTCGATTGGTAAATGACAAAACAGGGTGGCATTTCCACAGACTTCAACAGTTTCATGGCTTCTGTCCATGTTTATCGACTGAAACTGATCAAACTGTCAAAAGTATATCCTGTTTTTATGACGCAAAACAATCTTCATAACGTCGTTCAGCCACGCCTCACTTCAGAGTGATTTAACCAGTTTACTTTGTCTATGGCAGCAAGTTATTTTTTTCCTTTCTGGAATTAGCTTTTCCTTTTTTTCACTCAACCACCTACCACCACATCATATTCCCTCTTTTTAAGACTTTCAAAGGTTCTTTAAAGTTTCTTTAAATATTCATCAGTTCATTTTGATGTGTTACTGTTCACTTCAGCATAAATTCAACAAAAACACTTATTTAAAAATAAAATACGTCACTTTTAAAGCTGGTTTGCCTGTTACTCCTGTTTTTTCTTTCCCAAACGGTGAAGACAAACACCAGAACCAAATACCAGGAGTTGAGTTTTCATTAAAACAAAATCATGGCCGGTGTTTTAACTGCGTGCCAAATGAATCAGAGGGCAAAACAGCATCACTGATCTGTTTTAACAAAATATTATAAACACTGAATCTGTGCGTGTTGAATTTAGGGGAAACAAGCAGGTTCAGTTGATTCATTACACAGTTTGCTAATGAACAAGCTGCTAGCTACACTTGTTAGTGTTGCTTTTCTCTTCTGAGCAGGTCTTCAATTCAGTCTTATTTTTGCATGATTGTGGTATTGTGATAAAAGCCAATTGCCAGTGCAAATCAACATTTAATCTGTTTTATAACATAAAATCTATACGATAATACGGTTCCTTTGTTGCCATTGAATGACAATTAACAAAGCTGAGAACCTTCAAGGACAATGTCTCCAAAATTAAGAAAAACAGGAGTCAGAAAGCTTGTGTTCAGCTGCCTGTAAGATCTGTTTGTATATCTTATATCTTATTGATGAAAAGAGGGGGGGGGGGGGGGGTATCAATAAGTCATGAAAGGAAAGGTCACAAACAAATTCCAAACTACAAAGATACTCTGTCTTCATTCCACGCGTCTTTCTCCTGTGTTTCCTCTCACGGTGTACTCTGACATGCGCTGTGCTATCAGAGCCTCCTGCTGTCAGCTGTTTGGCAGAAGCTTTTCATGCTGAAGCTCAGGCCTGCTCAGAACGGATTCAGTGTTTCTGCAAGGTGAGCAGAAACTCACGGCCGTGACATTTGACTTTTCTGTCTGGCCTTTAACACAGCCGGCTGGACTAGAGCACTGCCAAAACACTGTGTGTGGCCTGTGTGTGTGTGAGACTCCTGAGATGATTGGGATAGGCATTACTCCTGGTGGGATGTGATGATATCATATCCACATACTGTGGTCCGACACACACAAGCACACATGCGCACTGACATCATCATCATCACCATGCAAACCAGAAGGGCTGTGTTTTCTTTTTATTTCATGGCGATCAACAGGATGATATCATCATCAGTCATCCCTGCCAATCACCACACATTTCTGGACATCAGCTTCCTGGCAGCGGGTGATATCATCAGGTAGGAAGTGATGATGTCACAGGTCTAGATTGAAAGTGACTAAGAAAGAGCACTCTGCCAATTTTATTCTTCACAGATCACCAACTGGCAACAAAATACACTTTTTTTTATTAATTTGTATTATAGTTTTTTCAACCCAGCTTTTCCTGCTTTTTACAGTTTAAAAAAAAAAATCCCTAAATACATTTTCATTTTTCTGGTTCCAGGAGGAAGTCACATCTTGCCAACATAGTGTATCACTTGCAGCTAATAACCACAGTGTGGACATTATGTGACAGGCACCGGCTGCCATAAATCAGAATTATGATCGCTGAATTGTCACATTTTGTCCGAGGCCCGAGGGAAAGATGCCATCACCTGTGAGGGAGGAGAAAAGAGGGATGTGATGATGTGTGAAGGAAGAGGACGAGGATGGAGGGAGGAAGAGCGGGAAAAGAAAAATAAAGAGGCAGATGTGAATATATTCATGGGAAATGGATTACTAGACGCAGGAGAGAGAGATAATTGTTTGGAGTATTCGTTCCAAGTCCCAGCTCAATTTCAAACCCTCCACTTAAGTGAGTGGGTATGAGTGTGTTTCAGTATGTGTGTAAGTGTGTGTTACAAGTGCTTTTGGAGTGGCAGCAGTGAAAGAGTGCCATCCCCCGTACTTAGCTTTAGCACTTTTCATTCAAATGCACAGGCCAGCCAGACACATACTTACACACACACACACACACACCCACACAGTGGTGAGATTTTATTGTTCTTCAGCTCTCGATTGTTAAATCATACAGCAACATCACCTTTCTATGGAGAGAAGACTCCATTACCACTCACCCCCGTACACACAATCATCATGTCACCCTCCTCTTCTCCTCTTCCTCCATCTCCCACTCATCCTCATATTTATCCTGTCTCTCATCCTTTTATCTTCTGCTCCCGTTAACTCGATTCCTCCTTCGTCGTTCGTTCACTTTTTCTTTCACAGTCTTCTTGCGTTTGTTAAACAAACCGTCAACCTCAACCGCCTGAAAATGACCGTATATCAGCCATTTCAGCTGTTGCCTCAAGACCACATAAATGTATGTTAACGTTCAAGTGACAAAGCCCTCGAGCCCTGGACCTCCAGGCAAGGCTACTCAAACTGAACATTAGAGCATCAAGCTGCCACATAGGCAAACCTTTTCTGGAAAGGACGAGGTGTTTGTCAAAAATCTTACTGCCTCACTAAAAGAGACACAAGAGAGGAGAGTTTTGACACCAGTGTGGCAGGGCGACAGTGAGCACTCATACAAGGAGGATCTGCAGATTTATATAAACTATATTCATATTAAATATCAGTCAATCAAGGCAATTACTTACTTATCAAACTAAAATTCAGCAAATGTAGGTTGAACAAATGTACCTAACAGAATGTGCTCGCATATATGCATGTTATATACAGCAGCTATTTACTTTGAACTGTTTCACCATCATGTGAGGTGAAAGCTGCTCTGTTCCCTTTTCACTGTCCAGCGTTGCTGTACTTTGAAACTTGTTGGTCTCACTCTTGATTTTGAAACTGTTCTGTGAGCGGAGCCAAACCTCAAAAGAAAGCTTGCTGTCAGCATGTACAGCCTGTGTACATAAAGGGTTTGAATCCAGCTGAAGGAGGAGGGAGGAGGAGGAGGGAGGAGAGAGGGGATTAGGGTGTGTGTGTGCGTGCGTGTGTGTGTGTGGTTCCTCCTGATGGGCTTAAGAGCAACGGGAGTGTGATGTGGTGATGGAGGGAAGATGAGAGGGATAAAAGAAGAGGAGAGAGGAGAACATTTTTAGAGAGGGGAGATCCATTAGCTAATGGATGTCTTCAGTCCTGTCTCGTCAGACTTATCACTCACACACACACACACACACACACACACACACACACACGTACAGAGGCAACAAGCTATCGAATTGGTGTTTTTTTGTGACTTGTGAATGTGTGCAGTTAGCGCTCCAACAAATTGACTGCATTCTTCAACTCATCGAAACGAGGCCATAAATAATCCCAAATTCAACTCAAACGAAAACGCAGATGTGTGTTCACACTCTAAATACATTAATGTGTGTGTGTGTGTGTGTGTGTGTGTGTGTGTGTGTGTGTGCCATGAGACAGAAACTAATTGGTGTCAATAAGACATCTGTGGCTCCTCTTTGATTAAGCCTGCAGGCTAGAAATAGGAGAATAACACCTCACACACACTCACACACTCACACACACACACACACACACACACACACACACACACACACACACACACACACACAAACGCATGCACGCACAGCCTGTGGTTGTGCTGATAGCTAACTCCAGGCAGGGCCCATCTGTCTCATTACAGAAATGGTTCTCACAAGAGAATTTGTATTGTTTATGAACACACACACACACACACGCACACACACACGCACACACACACACACATACACACGGTGTGTATGACCACATCGCTGGCAGGACTGGTAGCCTTGCTCAACATCAGAGCTGCTGGAGACAGAAACAGCTTGACGTGACAGAAGAATGGAGGAGAAATAGAAAGAAAAAGAAAGATTTAAATAATAAAACAAATATACCCACAGAGCGAATAACGCCTCTGTCTCAGTTGTACAACTTATTGTGTAACAGTTTGACTTAGAAGCCTCTCTGGCTGTGTGATCTTTACTGGAATAGAGTTTAACATTTGAACAGTCAAGAAGGAGTTTACAGTCACATTTAAACTATTTTATTTCACTTTTATCCACATTTTAATCTCACATTTTCCTCTATAGATTAACTGTTTTGTGCCTCACAATGTCTTCGTCTTTTCAGGTCGAGTCAGCTGTAAAGCATTTTTGACAGCACCAATCCGTACTGCATGAAAG
The DNA here is from genome assembly GCF_050575085.1 of Anarhichas minor. Taxonomy (NCBI): domain Eukaryota; kingdom Metazoa; phylum Chordata; class Actinopteri; order Perciformes; family Anarhichadidae; genus Anarhichas; species Anarhichas minor. The sequence continues at coordinate 11,696,163 of NW_027466473.1, read as the reverse complement.
GTGAATTCAAATAAAGTTATTTTGAATCAATGAATGCTGATAGTTTTATGACAAACCGACATTCAATGTGTGTCACTTTTATTTATCACTGGCTCAATGCGTTTTGTTTAGTTTTATGTTGTGTGTGTGTGTTGCATATTTGATTGCATTTACAGAAAGATATTTTCTGTAAATGTATGTGTGTGGGTCAAAGTCACTGTTGTCAAACTCAACAGCAGACCGCAAAATAACAAAACAATGTTGGGACATTGAGGTGTCACACATGCTGCATCTGTGGCAGGGGGTACTTTAAGAAATGGTCACACCTGACGCCTCAAGTCTGTCAGGTGAGGCCATTATAAGGTCTGATATTGTGTGATACTGTGTGACCAAGACATTAGATAAACTTGAGTCAGCCGTCTAGAAGAAACCCTTTCACTGCATGGAAGGTATCAAATTCACCCGATCTTTCACTTTTTGTTCTGCAGGTTTGATTTCCAACATCGCAGAGAATTAAGCCAGCGCCGTTTCACAAACACGCTGAATGATAAAGGAATTCACTGCTTATTCAACATTGAACCCTCTTTCATTGCAGATCTTTAACACTCCTGTCCCTCTCTAACTTCATCACCATCTGCAGGTCAATTTAATAGAAACAATAAAGTTCATGTCTTTTGGGCTTTCTAAGAGGTGAATGTCCTCAAAGGTCTCAAAGTTGGGACAAAGACCTGAGGTCTTGAACTAAAACAGGTTTATTTTAAGTGAAGAGAAAACAAACTAAATGCAACCATTCAGTCTATCTAAAGGAAGTCGGCCTGACTCCCACCAGTTTATATAGAGGATTGAGGCAGTTGACACAGCTGAGCTGAATCTTGGTGATGACCTGACTCCTCCCTACAGGCTCCTGCAGCGAGAGAGGCTGGGAAGAAAGCTGCATCGCTGTGTCTCAATTCCCTTAATTGCATCCTCACTTGCGTGGTTTCCTTGCATGTGTGGCTCTCCGCGGTGAAAAGCAACAAAGTGAAAAAACCGACAGCTTTTCCACAGAGAAGAAAGAACTTTAATTAAATATAGAGAATCAAAAAGTTATTTTACACTTCAAAGTTTAAAATAAAAAAAGAATCAACATTATCATCTTTACAGTAGTTTCCTCTGTACTCTTCCCCTCCACACTGATACTGCTGATAAATGTGTGTATGGATGATGACCACCGCTGTGAGCCTGAACGCAGACAAGCCGTGATAACCGTTATTAACTGTTGCTGGACAAGTGCTTCGGATCATACTTCTTTTAACCAAACCCTCTATGTACTCCTTTCCTGTACAGGTATTTATATATGTACTATAAAAAGAAAAACATCCTTCAACTTTAAAAACATCACGTTTTTTCTTTCAGAGAAAAAATGATGACACACTCAGACACACCAGTCGCAGGCACTCTCACACGTAGACACAAACAGAAAAGTGGTCTCCAGACCCATATTTGAGATAAAATAAATAGGTGGCTCATTTTGTGAGGGAAAGGAAAGAAAGAGGGCAAACATACAGAGTATTAAAAGCACAATCCAAACAAGGTGGAGGAGGGAAATGAACGGAGGAAGGGAGCGAAGAGAGGACAGAAAACCTGACAGAAGCAGGAGAAAGCCTTCATTAAGCAGCTGTTCCATCTTCAAAATCCATCACATGGAAGACAAACACAGACAATCATAAAGACATATTTATGAACTCTATACCTATAACACAACTCAATTATGCAAACTTTAACAATAATGATACGAACAACATTGTGACGAAATGAATAATGTCCGCCTGCTTTTCTGACTTACAAAGCACCATGGCTTGTTTTAGTTTGATTGGAATTAGCAGTGGAAGTATGGCTTTTAATAAACAGACACTATAATACAAAACAAAAAAGATTAATAACTTTGACATCTTTAGACATGAGAGACAAATGATTCATCTTCATCAAATCAGAGGGGTTTACTTAATCAGCATGTGATGCCAGTTTCTGTCCAGTTAAGAATCCAAATTCACTTTCAAATAGTTTCTTTTAATGCCATGACCCTGATGACAAACAGACAAAGATAAATGTGTGGCCGCTACCTGCTGCAGGTCTGAAAACAACACCGACAGCATACATAGCATGGCATTCTTACATGTATGACACAAAAAGAAAAACAAAACTAATTGCGTTGAAGCTGTGGCATAAGACTGTTTAGGCAGTAATGTCTCAAATAAGGGCTTTGGCAAAATTAACATGATCATGAATGAATTAAGACTGTTGAACCACACATTTAAGACATGTCGCTGGCTAATTGTCCTGCGCTGCAAAAAAAGCCTTTTTTTTTGTTTTTACAAGACTTGTAAATTCATACCTCATCTTTACCTCTTGGAGAAGTGCAAATTGGTGAAATGGTGTTCTTTGAGTTACAGTTGTACTGTAAAAATGAACTGATCTCACGAGCAGATTTAAAAGAAAGTGGACCTCAGGGGAAGATGTTTGAAAAAAATTAGATTTTAAGCAGCTTGATCTCACCACAAAAGGTGAAATGACCATGACCTCCTAACAGCGTATTGCATGGAGGTGAATGTGTCAAAATGATGCTAATGGAAAGTGAATAAGGATCCCTCGTCGTGGTGGACACACAAATTCCCAGGTTCAGCAGAAATACGTGTTAATCAAAGGTGGGCAGGTGGTTCGGGTGGATTGATGGATGGTTCAAACAAGAGACTTTCACCCGGGACACTGGTGTTCGTGTCCCATGTGAAAGCAAAAGTCAACATTGACTTTCTACGATTAGATAGGCTACGTCAGTAATCTTAAACCAGGCCAAAATGTTTTCGTTCCTAAACCTAACCAAGTAGTTTTGCTGTTAAGAGGTCGTGGTCATTTCCCGTCCTTCTGTGAGATCACGTTGATTTTAAGACTCAGTTGAAGACTTAATGACATTCTTTGCAGCGCAGCATTTAAGACACACCACTGGAATAGTTTCTCACTCAAATTCTCAGTCACACCAGATAAGTGTCCAGGTGACAAAAGAAACACAATCTGATTGGCCGGCTGATGGCAGGAAGAAAAAAAAGTAACACAGCAAAACGAAAAGGAAAAACAAAACAGAAATTAGGATTTATGTATTAAGACAAACATTTGAGGCAACTCTCAAACAAAATCAAAGTCAAAATGGCAGCAGTCTTTAAGACGTGTTCCCCCTCTCATAGAGGTCTCTGTGGCGGTGTCCGACTTTATAACAGATCATGTGGTAACAGGGCCGACGGAGGTCTCAGCGGAGCAGTTAAGTCAGTTCCTAAACAGTGAAGCTGCCGTTGGCACCCGGTGTTCAAAAACCCATGCACTTACTTACGTCCTTTTTATAGTTAAATCTATCCTGAATCAGATGTGCAGCATGTCTACTTCCTCTCTCGAATCTTGCGTGGTGAAAATACATTTATTCCCAGTTTGTGAATTGGCTGATTTTTGTTTCTCTCTGCACCTTCTGTTGGCTGAAATAAGTAGCAGTGAAGATGTACGCGAAGCGAGCTCAAAGCAAACATGGGGATTTCTTGAATGGCTAAAACTGCAGCAGGCGGGAAGCATCTCAATCCTTCAGCCGATCGATTAAATGCAGAGGAAGACCTCGCTGTCTGAGTGTTTCTGCTGACGGTGGTGTGGATTTGGCAATAAGAAGTGAAAGTGTGTGTCTGGATTGGCTTGTCTGTGTCGGCTGGATTTGACCCTGTATGGATCCTGCAGCCTCATCATCATCATCATCATCATCATCATCACCTCCATCACCAGGCATTCTTCACATTATATTCCTTCATTAATGACTAAACTTCATAAATAGAAAGTCCTTCATATTGAGATACAGTTAGAAGATGATTATCACACGTGAACTGTTGCACAAAAAGAAAAACAAGTCACTCAGGGGAAGAAATGGATTCTCTCTAAAATAAATACACTTCCTGTGTCCGTGGAGAGTCGTAATGTAGGTGTGGCCGTTCTCCTATAAAGCATCAAGGTGTACAAAGTCTAAACAACTTATTTGTTTGCAAACAGTTTTTTGTTCGTCGTCTGTTTTTCTTGCTGTTGTTTTTGTGTTAGAAAGGGCCTGAGTTGGGTTTGTTCCTTCAAATCGGGACAGTTGCTTCCATCCCCGTCCGGAGTCTGACTCGCATCGAAATCCTCCGCAGGGATCGGTGTGAATGTGCTTGGTTCATCTCGCACAGTCACACACACGCACGCACACACACACACACACACACACACACACACACACACACACACACACACACACACACACACACACACACACACACACACACACACGCACGCAGTCACTCACACCTTTACATGGGTTGAACAATCATTCCCGGGATTGCTGTTGGGTGGAAAAACAAACAGAGGGAAAGAGGGGAAAGAGAAAAAAACTTTTAAAACACAGCCAAATATTTGTCATCGTCATAAAAAGTTCCCTCATAAATACATCAATATGTCTTCCCATCTGTGCAGCTGTGTGTCTGCAGCGACATTTAAAACATCAATAGACAAATCAGTAAAATCGAGCAGGGACACATCATACAGTATAAAGTTAGCTCTCGGCAATGCTGCTCACACACACACACACACACACACACACACACACACACACACACACACACACACACACATTTAATTGTGCGAGGGAACAGTTGGTGTACTTTATTGCATGTTTGTGTGTGTGCGTGACAGATTGCATCATGGGGTATTTAAACCCAAGGGATGGGTGTCAACATGTGAAAGGCAGAGCCCAGCCCAAAGTCACACGCACACACACACACACACACACACACACCATCCAATCACCCACCCAAACACACACAAAATCCCCCAAAATGTATATGTATGTATGTAAAGTGTATGGAACCCTTTTCTTTTTTTGTTTCAGGTGTTCACTCACACACACACACACTCACACACACACACACACACACACACACACACACACACACACACACACACACACACACACACCACGGGGCAGGTATACTGCCAGTATAAACTGTCAAGAGAGTCGAACAGCTGTCATTGTTGATCGCTCCCTGGTAAGCTGCCAGTGTGTGATCACCGAGTGTGTGTGACAGAGGAAAGTGTGTGTGTATATCTGTAAGTGGAGAGTGTTTATTTCAGCTGTGCTTTGAGGCTGAGCTTTGAGTTCCCACACCCCCGCACATGCTCTGTCTCTACACACACACACAAATGCTCACACAGGCACACACAGCTAAACAAAGCCAGCTATGTTGAGAAATAAATTCCCTGTGCCAAATGTCCTTTTCTTGTCTCTGTAAATATCTAACTTCCTGTCTTCTTCCCCAGCCAATTGGAAGACAGGGAGGAGTTACTAGGCAACAGAATGGCTAGATCTGTGCTGTGGGATGAGTCGTGGATGGAAAAGGTAAGGGGGAAGAGGATGGAGAGGTGATGATGAGACGGAAGTAAGATGAGAAGAAGGAGACGAGATAGACGAGGAAAGTATGACATGAAAGAGATGTTGGGTTGATAAAATCAGGAAGATGAGTGGAAGATCATTCAGAGTAGAACAAATATTACTTTATTGAAATTAGTCAGTTTACAAATTCAAAAGTTGCAAAAACAATTAGTCAACCGTGATAAAGGAGAAGATAGTCGAGGGACATACTTCAGGTGAAGGCCAGGCCTTGTAGGGAGTTGGCTGTTGAGTACTTGCTAGAGTCCACAAATGTTTGATCTGGTAGAGAGAGACAGAGAGACGGACACAGAAATAACAAAGGAAGGATGTAAGGTCAGAGGAATACAACAAGGAAGGGTTAAAAGTCAGAGAGAGGAGAGATATAGAAAAAAAAACTGTCTAAAAGGTGAAGCAGTACAAAAAGCAGACTTGGATAAAAGTTGTCCTCACTAGAAAATAACAATAATATCGCTCGTGTGTGTCCATGTGTCTGTGGGTCTTTGGCTAATTTGCATGACAATGTCATTAGTTTTGCAGGTATTTATTCATTAAACAGAGCACTGGACAAATTGGACAAAACTAGATAAAACATACACGATGATCAGCAAAGTTATTACAATTCACCCTGAGGGAGCATGTAGGCATGTTTTAATTTCATGGCAATCCATTCAATAGCTGTTGAGACGTTTCACTAAAAAACACAAATGTGAACCACATAGTGGCGCTCGAGGTAAAGTCGCCACCAAAGTCATTAGGATTCAACCTTTAGGAACCAGGAATGCCTGAACAAAATATCTCTGCAATTCATCTAACGGTTGTTGAAATATTTCTGTCTGGATCAAAGTAGTGAACTGACCTAAGAACTAAACATAGAGTATGCACCTACTGTTTGATCAGAGAAGGATGTGGAACATAACAGGGCCTCTAATGGCAGAATATCTGCTGGGGAAGTCCCCCCGCTAAGCATCCTCTGACTGACTGGCTGTTGTCATTGCAAATTACCTTGGAGCCCGTTGCCGTTGGAGCTGGTACATGAGGGCGGAGGGGAGGAGGAGGGCCTGACCACTGGAGCGAAGGCGGACTTCTGCTTAACGGCCGCCGACACCATGTTGGCTGGAGAGAAGGAGAAGACGCCAGAAGAGGAGGAGCAGTTGGAGGGGAGAGAGGTGGAGGAGGCCATAGTGGGGCTGGATGGGACAACTGGGGTGGTGGTAATTAAATGTTTTGAGGAAGAGACGAGGAATAAGGAAAAAAAAAAGGAGATAGGTGGGATAATGAATGAAAGGATGGAGTAAGGATGAAGGGTGAGAATAAAGGAGAGAGATTATGGTTACCTCATTGAACTTCATCCTTCAATTTATTGCTTCAGCAATTACAGTTGAAATTCTTCCCATTATGCGAGGCATGTACATTGGACCAGGCTCTTAAGTTCTGATGAGGGGAAACAGTTTGGGTAAGGTCCTCTTGTGTTCTAACGTGACAACGCCACTGTACACAAAGTCAGGCTCCTGAAGAAATAGTTTCGTGTGAAAGAACATCAAACACCTTTTAGATTATTTTAAACAACCGGACCGTGAACCAAGCCGATGCTCGACCTCACTGAAGCTCTGAATCCAAGAAATTCCCTGCAGGCAAGTTCCAAAATCTTCGAAAAGGTTCTGCTCTTCCAAAGTCAAATCTTCGTATCAGCAAACAAACAACATCTCCGATCTATCTGAATCCCTCATCCTCCCCTTCTTCTCTTTTGCTTTCTGCTAAATGGAAAAGGGATGCAATTAACCGACCGAGAGAAAAGAGGTGTGGCTGTCAGATGAAAGGAGGCGAGGAAAGGAGGTAGGAGATGGTAGGAGGAAAAAATGGAGTTGGTGATTGTTTTTGAATGCACAGAGACAGAAAGCCCCATGGGGCAATCTTCATTCGGAAGATCTGAGACTTTCACTTCCTGTCCACAGACGTGTGCGGGTACAGTATGTACGATTTCCATGAACGTATATGCAATTATTAGCACCTGTTATTAAACTGGTTGCTATGTAACTGCATTTTGAAGTAGTTTGGTGGCAGCTAAAAGGACTGTATTATAAGTACCTTCACTTACAGAAGAGAAGTAGCTAATAGCTTGTAAAACATGTATTCCTCTGATGTGTAGTATGTGATTGACAGTGGAGTAAATGCACACAGGTACACTCACTAGCATAAGGCGAGTTGGCTGCAGAGCCGTTGAGGAAAGTAGGCGAGCCTCCCAGGTTGGTCATGCCGGTGTTGTTAGCGTAGCCGTTCATGGTGCTGGTGACCGAAGTGTAGCCGGTCTGCTGCGGCGTGGAGCTGGGCACGTAGCCGTGAGGAGACACACTACTGCTGCTGCGCACGAAACCTGCAGGAAGTGTGGAGGAGAGGAGGAGGAGGAGCATGTGGTGATTGGACAGTTGGTCGAAGCGATGTGAACATTCATGATATAAATGAAGCTGTTGTGAGTTAAGGTTGGACTTTTATATGAAATACAAGTTAACTGAGGTAACTTTGGAAAACTCTTTTGGATTATAACACAAGAGGCAAGTTGTTGTATCAGATTCTATGTTTCTTTGTGAATATCTTGAAAGTCAACTTTTTTTTTCTTTCAAAGAGAAAATGGAGGTATTCTGTGTTTCTGAGTCAGAAGTGATGACGTGTATTTGATAAACTCATTGGCGTTAAAATGAACCTACACTATGATGATTAACGCTTCTAAAGCCTCACCCTGATTGGCCTGTTGGGGTTCGGAGACGTTGACGGACAGCTGCCCAGTGAAGGAGTTGACCCCCATCATGCCGCTGTGGGTGGAGCCGGAGAGCTGGGTGTGTCCTCGTGGAACGCTGTAGAGAGCTTCTGCAATGTCCGCCGCGCGTTTCAGAATGATCTCCTGCAGGAAGAGAAACAGCACAAAAGAATGATTATGACATGACAAATAAAATATAACACTTTCATTTGCTTTGTCGCTTATTCCTTATGGATGTTTGCATGTGTGTGTGTGATCCTTACCTGGTTATTATGGGGCAAGCCATAAAGGGCTTCTACCAAGTCGGCTGCTCTCTTTAAAATAACCTCCTGTGAGAAGAAGAGGGTAAAATCTGCCTCAGTTTGTATACAGATAACACGTGTAAAGTAGCCTTTGTGGAAAAACATCGGAATAAAAATTCACCAGTAAGTTACGTCGAGGTTTTAGATGCTTTTGAAGACATAAAAACGGACGCAAAATCACACACAGAGTCTCATGTAAATGTAAATATATATATATAGAAAGTACAAAGGTCCAATCTTTCCACCTCCTTCCTCTCCCAACACACCACCACCCAACATCCATTTCACCATCTATTCATGATAAACAAATTGCTCTTCACTCCTTTTTAAATGCAGATTATCTGCTGTCAAGTCTAAGGCATTTCTGTGTCTAAATGACATGTTAAAGTGACAGGCATTTAAAATATACTCTGAAGTGGATCTAAAGTGCTCTGTAGGCTCTTCTGCGTCTTCTGTTCACATCAGACCACAATGATCCGATGTGAGAACTTGTGGAGTGACAGTCCCTCAAAGGCCAAATATACCCATATTGATTATTATCGATTACAAATTCAGTGTTTGTAAAGGTAAACTACTTTGCAACAGGAATGAGTTCTCTAAGTGTTATTCACATGTTAATCTCTTGTTTCAATCCTCTTCCTCTTCTGCTTTCCCAGTCCATGTTCACCTAATCTCCACAACTCTCATCATCCCGCTTTGCCTCCACATTGGGAATTGTCTTTCTTATTTTCCCCACAAAACCCAGTACAATTCTCTCTTTTTTCCAGTCTCTCTATTGTTTCTCCGCTCCTTCTCACCAGCCCGCCCTTTCAGTCTCTCTCTTTCTCTTGACTCCCACCCCGAGGTCTAAGGTGTCTTGTTTAACAATTAATGTGTTGTCATTTCCACAGCGTGAGGCCGCCTGGCGACAGAGAGAAAATTACTCTGTGCTTCACAGTATTAACCTGCACTGTGTGAAACAATCACACACACACACACACACACACACACACACACACACACACACACACGCACACACACACACACACACACACACACACACACACACACACACACACACACACACACACACACACACACACACACACACACACACACACACACACACACACACACTTATGGTTGGCTGCATGTGTGCTCTTTTGAGTTTGTGCCTGGTGGAACATATTGCCTCTCCATCAGTGTGTGTCTAGGTGTGTGCGTCTGTGTGTGTGTGTGTGTGTGTGCGCGTGTGCGTGTGTGTAAGGATATGAGAGGTCACCGAGCCAGTCAGCAGTTTTAGTGTGCCTCTCCATGGTGCTAAATTCAATCTTTTACACATTATTATGGCCAGGCTGGGTCTCTGTTAACCTCTCATTATTAGACTGGTGAGCTGAGTGGCTCTCCCACACACACACAAACACTCACACTCACAGAAACCTGATCCTGGACGTGCGAGCGGTTCCAGTAAGGCAGTAGCTGATAAACGGGAAGGAAAGATGATCCTCTCGTAACATCATCATCATCAGGTCTGCAGGCCTCTGCTACTAAATCACTCAAAAGCCCCTGACTGCTGGGATCGATGCACTTTGAATTCTTCGCCTGTTTACGTCTTTTCGTATTTAGAAACAAAGCTACTCACATCGCCTAATTAATCTCTCCCAGGTTGTGTCGGTAAATAAGAAAGCATTGTTTGTCGGATTATCTCCTGCTCAATACAAATGAATAGTGCTTCCAGCTGCATTGTGTTGATATGCATGAGAATGAAAGTGTTGTTGTTGATCATCATTTATATTTCAAAACTGATTGAAAAGTCTAAAATAATCTGGCTTTGGCGTCCTGAGGCCTTAAACTTTTGTCAATAAGACAAAAGCAGCAGCAAGAACAAAAAAAACATCTAATTATAGCAACATATTTAAAATGAAATTGGGGACTAAGTGTACCTTTTGGGTATCTGTTCAAACTGTTGAAGTGAGTTAGTGTTATATCCATCCATCCATCCATTTTCCACCGCTTATCCGGGGTCGGGTCGCGGTGGCAGCAGGGCAAGCAGGCCGACCCAGACCTCCCTCTCACCGGCAACATGTTCCAGCTCATTCTGGGGGATCCCGAGGCGTTCCCAGGCCAGCTGGGAGATGTAATCTCTCCAGCGTGTTCTGGGTCTTCCCCGGGGTCTCTTCCCAGTTGGACGTGCCTGGAAAACCTCCAGTGGGAGGCGTCCAGGAGGCATCCTAATTAGATGCCCGAACCACCTCAGCTGACTCCTTTCGACGCGAAGGAGTAGCGGCTCGACTCCAAGCTCCCTCCTGATGACCGAGCTCCTTACCCTATCTCTAAGGCTGAGCCCGGCCACCCTACGGAGGAAACTCATTTCGGCCGCTTGTAGCCGCGACCTTGTCCTTTCGGTCACGACCCAGAGTTCGTGACCATAGGTGAGGGTAGGAACGTAGACCAAGTAGTAAATTGAGAGCTTTGCCTTCCGGCTCAGCTCCCTCTTCACCAAGACGGTCCGGTGCAGCGCCTGCTTTACTGCTGCAGCTGCACCGATCCGATCCGAGTTAGTGTTATAATACTGCAAAAATGTTTTGTTTGTGTCCTTGATGTTCTGATTTGCATGTCAACAGATATCTATGTGCCTCGGTTAAGGGTTTCACACATCAGGTACTGATGATAGAAAGTGATGTTTCAACAGCATGTTAAAGACTTTATTTCAATGTCTCGAGGTCCCAAGTAAACATTCAAATATAGTAATTGAGAAGCTGCTTAAACAACATTCATACAGTGTGTAATCTAGATGTCTACACTACTTTGACAACAGTGACAAAAAACAACTCTCAAATGTGTCGTTTTTAATCACAGATTGCTGCATTTTTCTTTCATTCCTGTAATTGCTACAATAAAGCCTGATTTTAAAGCTTTAATCAAAAATCATTTGTCTTGATTCAGGTGATTGTCCTACATTGTCTTTATCTGTTGTCAAATATTTATGGAGTATGCGGCTGACATGTACCCATCCTTGTCGTGTCTTGTCAGTTTAACAAAATAACCATTAAGACACGAGCCTTTGAGTTTATTTAAATCATCATCAAGACTTGTTTAGTATAATCTATTCTTGTCTGTGTCAGGTAAATATTTAGACGGACAGTTTGAATGACAGTCAGAGAAACAGTGGTTGAGTGAAAGAAAACACAGATCTGTTGGCAGAGAGAAAGAATAACTGGAGGTGTCTAGGTGCTTTTACTGTCTGAGTTATGACGAGCCCTAATGTGATAACCATACATTACACACACACACACACACACACACGCACACACTCACACACACACACACACACACATTGTATGCATTAGGACCAGGAAATGCTGAGCTGAGTATCTGTGGAGTCAGATGTGTGTGTGTGACGTGCGTGTGCCGGGGCAGCACAGACATGACACACACATGACTTATTCCTCCCTAATGCTGGTACATTAGTCGCCTGATCCGCCTCTAATGTCCCATTAGGGATGCCGTACACGCAGGGTCACACCTCGCACCGAGATGATGTCATACTGCACATGTAGGCTCAGAGGGATGTGGGGCACAATCACACGCGCACACACACACACACACACACACACACACACACACACACACACACATACATATATATATATATATATATATATATAGAGAGAGAGAGAGTTCTCAGGTTCCCTGTCTGCATCACCAGAATTACTCATTTTGGTGATGTTGATGTCATGACCTCAGAACAATGTATATGACGTCATCACAATGAGTTGAATACATGTCAGCTGAGTGAGTCACCAAAGGAAGTCACCAGTCGAGCGTGGGTGACGCACACTGGTCAAGCGCTCAAACCTTTCACTGGGAAAGGTCTGCACATTTCTGCACACAATGATTCCTTCAAAGTACAGTGGCTCTGTATGTCGCCAGTGAGGATTTCCTGTTATATTGAAATAATTGTAAACAACATGCCATTCAACAATGTAATTGTGGGAAATAATAACATCCAGTATAACTGAATGAATCTGACTTTATTCCAAAGCTGCACTAATAGAGTGATTTATCATTGTGCTTCTCTTTTCTAGATATCACAAGTCAAGTTTCCATTCGAATGTAACAAATATTTTGACCAAATTCCCAGAAAATCTTCAAAGGAAAATGAGAATGAATGCATGTATCCATCCACTACTGTTGTGTGAATATTAGGAGACGCCAATTGGAAGCCAAGAAGAGGCGAAGAGATGACCAACTCTAAAGAGGACCAGTCAACTCAGAAATGATGGGAAACCGTGTGGAAAGCATGACAGCAATGTGTCATTTAGTTGTTTGTTTTATGTATTCATTTATCAATCAAGTCACATGCTTGATTTGTTTGATAAACATCTTTCCAGTGCACTTTGTTACATTTTGTTTTTATTGATATGTCAACTAGACAGATTTCTTTTTTAATTTTGCGATATTTCTGGGTTTTGTCCCGTTGTTTCTACTCAGGTTTTTTATGCACAAATAAAAAATAAAAAAAGAGGTAGAAGGAAACACACAAAAGCATACTGACATAATCTGGGTTCAGGGTGCAGGTAAAACATTTCTGCAAGAGTGAAATCTGTGCAAAAACATCCCCTTTCATTCATTAAGTTTGAGAAATATTCCAAAACTTGAGAGGTTATTATCTTTCATTGGTGTTTCTTTTCTTCTGCCTTTTTTTTGCTGCAATGAAGAACTGCAAGCCAAATAAGTGATTGATTTCTTTGTGCATCCAAAGAAGCGTTTCTGCTTCTTGCTCTCTGAGTTACTGGCCGATCGCCCACACAGGTGATTAGCAGCAGATTGGAGTATAAAAAAACAAACATTTTGAGTTTTTTGAAGCTACTGAATATTTACATTTATAGCAAACATTTAGTACATTAACAAGAAATGTTGCAACAGTCTTAATACTTGTGGTCATACTGAGAAGCTCCAGGTCTGGGAGTGTGTAATTGGGGCAAAAAACAGCTGGAGTCCCCCAGAAAAGTCCCTGATTTTCCAACACTAAAATGTCCCAAATTGTTCAATGTGATTTCAAAGTGTCCAAGTCTATGTTTTTAGGCTTCACTGTGCATTTGTGTTTCACTATATACAGTAACTGTCTGTGCACATATGGAAGGATGCTGATGAGATCACGGTGACACAAACTGGCAGCTGAACACCCGTGTTTGTGTGTGTGTGTGTGTGTGTGTGTGGCAGCAAACTCCCCTCAATGTTCACTGAACAATTATAGAATCGTCTGTCCACTGGTAATCCTCTCATACACTCCACTGCCTGTCTGTCTGTCTGTGTCTTCATAGTGCTTGTAACAAACTCAAATAACTTCAATAAAAGGGCTGATCGATACCCGCAACAAGCAGGCCAGTTTGTGTGTGGTGCCAACCAAAACACCCGGTATATCAAATCACACACACACACACACACACACACACACACACACACGCACGTACCTACTCACACACACACACACACACACACACATACCTACTCACACACACACACACACACACATACCTACTCACACACACAGACTATAACCTCCTCACACAAGACAAACACAAAATAATATTTTCACATTGCTCCTACATGCATCCAGCATCCACCATTACCAACCATGAGTCAAATACATATAGTCTCTCTCTCACACACACACACACACAGACTGCTGGTGGGCTGCAGTAATAAAGTCTCAGGGTTCGACCGACGACTAGTCTGCACCATGATGAATCACCCCGTAATGCACGCACACATACACACACACACACACACACACACACGAAACAAACATGTAAGAGGAACATTGTTCTAAACAGAGAGCATGGACAGCACCACACAGTTTAGCAGCAAAAGGAAGGTGAAACAGTCACATGTCTAACTCATGTGATCCGGGAAAGTGTCTGAAATCTGAATTAAAATCTGAATTCTGACTTTTCAGTTCTCGTGCTCCCTAAGAACATGCTCCTAATCTTGTCATGATGGAAAAGCTCTGGAAAGTAACTCCACATTTGGCACTGATCCAGCTACTCGTTTTACCGTTATCTTGTCAGGCTTCAACTAATTAATTCGTTTCCGGTAAGCCAGAGCACGGACCAACAACGAGCTACTGGCAACACCGTGGCTTAGGTGTGTGTGAGACGACACAGAGAGGCGACTGTTCGCTCTAAACAACAATGGTGGCTTCTAAAGAGGTTAGGGTGGATGCTGCAGTAGCATCACTTACATCTCAACTGGAGAGCATTTCTTCAAAGAACGGCACTGAAGGCTTTTCTCCACGGACAGGACGTTATCCAGCGGTTATCCATTGGAATAAGAAAAATACAAAATAGCTGTATAAAAGCACAGTGCCATTATTGTTTAAACTATGTTAGAGTGCTTAATGGTGAACTGGGGTCCGAGGTGATGTACATTTTAGGTTTTTAAGGTATTTATGGACCCATTTAGTACAAGTAATATGCTAATTTGTTTTATTTATTCCGACAAGCACAGCCACAAAATGTGTTTGCTTAAACTGAGATGAAACAATATTTTTTACCCATTATTTTTGCCACTAATAAAATGTTACAGTAAAAGTGAACTCTTCTGTGCAAATCATCTGGAAAAAATGTCATATTGGGTATTTTGGCTTAATTATGAACTATGTAGTGGAGTGGAGTCCCAAAACATAATAACAGTAATAATAATAATATGAATCATCATAATCATAATAATAATGATGACAATAACAACAACCAAGAAAAATAGCTAACTAGTACAGCAACCACTTATTTGTCTACACTCCCAGCATGCTTCATTGAATGAACAAAATGCAGTTCTGACCAATTAGATTGCTTTGATCAAATTATCCATTGTATAAATACATCTAACAACAACAGCGGGGAGGAGGTAAAGCTCTCACAAACAGAGTGTGTGCGTTTATGCATGAAAACATGAGTCAATCCTTCTTCTGCTTTGACTCAGACTTTACTAGAAGGTGGAGTTAACGTGACTTATGGTATCACAC
The DNA here is from genome assembly GCF_050575085.1 of Anarhichas minor. Classification (NCBI taxonomy): domain Eukaryota; kingdom Metazoa; phylum Chordata; class Actinopteri; order Perciformes; family Anarhichadidae; genus Anarhichas; species Anarhichas minor. The sequence continues at coordinate 11,680,660 of NW_027466473.1, read as the reverse complement.
TTGCTGCATGAAATTAGTCAATTATGTGTGTTTGAACACGACGTAGTTTACTGAATCTTGTATCTGTGTTTTTGACCATACAATGACAGCTTGTTTGGAAAATACCACCAAATGTAGACAGAAGTGTTGTAAACGTCAACTCTCAACTCATACTCCGGTCTTGCATCTCAAGTTGCTAATCGAATTGTAAACAACAAGCAGCGCACAGAAGAGGAAGTCTTGGCCCGGATATCTGCAGGCGACCCCGGAAATATAGATCGTGGCCCCCGGAGGCTTATCAGTCATCAGACCGATAGCCGATGGGATCGGGGATTGAATGAATTGTCCCACAGTGTTTCATTTGGCACACAAAAACAACTCAAAATATTAAAATTAGCTGCCTTTCCATGTCTTAACTTTTTAGTAAATTGAATAGTTTGGGACAACAAAAACAAGACATTTCTTCTTCAATTTTCTGATGTCTTAATAATCAATAGTTGCAGCATTAAAGCACACTACTTCCTGCATTGGCGCTGAATACTGGTCGTAAACCTTGAGCGGTGTAATCGGCCAATATGGGCATAATTCTTAGGATACCGGGCTGAATTTGACCACACTAAACCATTTAACTAATTAAATGAATGTCTTACCTCATCTGTTGACATAATTAAATATATCATCTGTAACAGATCCTAAACCTACCGTAGCCCCGAACCATAAACGTTGTAACAATCTGTAGTACTTCATCTTTTTCATTATACTGAACCTTTAAACAATACACTTTTTAAACCAAATATAACTATTAGCTATATCTCAGTCAAATGACCCTCATTATAATTAGCCTGTTTCCCAACATGACTGTAGGTTTTAATACCAGAATTTAGAAAACAAGGCGGCTGAAAAAGACTAAAATGTAAAGTACAGTATACTGTAAACACGGGAACGCAGTAAATGCTCGTGACTACGGATCCACAGTCTTCACAACATTTGAAGTGTGATGTGACACAGTGATAGTGCACATTTCATTGCTAACACATGAGCAGGAGCCGGGGCGTCGGCACGACGGTGATGACGTCGCATCATAGCAACATCATCACATCATGACCAGCGCCCACTCTTCAATGATGTCACAGCACAGACAGCCAGTCCTGGACCAGCTCCAGAGGGGAGCGGGAGCCAATCAACAGCAGCTGTTTAAAAGGTTATGACCCTGCCCACCCAGATAGGTAAGTTCTAATTTGAAACTATGCTCTCACACACATGCACGCACGCACGCACTTTGAAAACTCCCCCTGCATGTACAGATCACGATGACAGGATTTGGTATCAAAGCCGCGCTCGTCTTTTGGTGATAATTGTTTACATCTGCTGATCTTTTAAACACTCTGCTTGATCTCCAGCTGATAAACAAATAATCAAATATGGCTCTCTGATCTGGAGCAGATTCAAACGCATCTTGTAAACGGGTTGAAGCAGCTCACACACACGCAGAGTTCACGAAGAGGTAAAAAGACAACCCACAGGAGATTTGAAAACACATATTCTGCTTAGAAATATAAAAATAACACACACACAAAACAAACAAATCAAACATAAACACAAAATGATTTTGTTCTTAGTGTTTTGAATTAATGTGTGTGCATCTCTGTGTGCTTCGTCTTTGATAGCAGAGCAACTCAGTGTCAACTGAGAAGTTGCTGGTTTGATCTCTGTACGAGCTACAGTGTCTGTGTTTTTTTTAAGCGCCCTTAAGCAAGAGATGGAGCTTTGCTCATTCTACTATTGTCCAGTTAAGGCATCAGATAAAGGTGCAAGAGGTGAGCGTAAATCTTTTTCGGTACCTTTGGCAGCCTCTCGGGATCCCCAGGATGCCGAGGGATGACCTTCTGAAGCCTCTGGAAACCGTAGTCAATGGTTGGCTCATTCAATGCTGCAGAAGACAAAGAGAAAAACAAAGTGGGAATGAGTCAAAAAATGTGGTTTTATTGTCAATTCCTCTAGCTACATGCTGCAGATTCCACACAAGTTGCATAAAGATCTCAACTTCCGGGAAAACTCTGGAGAACTGTGCTTCTTCAGTGGTCACCTAATGCCGCACTTGTGGGTGTGACTGAAAACTCCAACCAATAAAGTCATCGCAAATATTTGAATCGTCTCGCCTTTCTTTCATGACTCAATAACTGTGGTCCATTGTTTTACACTCAAAAAGTGATTTCGTGGAACCTTTGAGTAAGACAATACAGAGCATCCAGTACGGAGGGCAGCGGAAACAAGCCGTGAACACAACAGTGAGTTATTATCACCTTTTAAGTTCAGATGGCAAACTTGATAGCAAACAGTTGCCTATCTAGCAGATACAGAGCAACATCAGCAGTCTTTTGGTCCGATATTCACTTTATTTTAACTCGGCTTTGGTCTCCACCAGCTCAGCTCCTGCTAAATGCTTCATTTTGTTCAGCAGCTAGTTGCTCATTTAGTCTGCCTGTGGTTTGGAACTGGTAGTGTATCTATCAAGTTTTCTTTTCCTGAAAACAGCTGCCTGCTGTGTTTGGAAACAACTCGGTGAACCAAAATTGTTAAGTTGAGGGCCATGAAACCAAAACAAAGCGCTGAAAGATGCTATGAAGTTCCATGTACTGTAGAGCTGAGGGGATTTCACTGGATTTTCTCCAACAGGACTGGTTGTTCTGGGAGGCTGCTGGTGTGACAATCTGTGAGAAGTGTCCCCCTGTCGCACGACTTCTATCACTGCTCCTCTGCTCGCAAAGCTTTCACCTGCTCGTTCACGAGTGTTTTTTTTTTTTTTGACAGCAAGTAGACGGACCCGGTCACCATTGTATCACTAGATTAGATTGGTTACAATCCTCGTTTTTTGGATTGGCCAGATATCACTCCCGACACAGACGCTAGGTGGCCTGATAAAGGTGGTTTTCAATCCGCCACTAAATACTACTCTATGTCTCAGAGGTAAATATTGTACTGTACTGACAGTACAAACATAAATCAGATATAATAGTAAAACACCGACAAGAACCATTTTACTGCACGGGTACTTTTACTTTTGGTACTTGACGTTCTGCTGATAACTGACATACTGTACTAAGGTTTTTGAATGCAGGTATTTTACTCGTAGTGGATTGTTTCATCAGTATGGTTTTAGTACTTTTACTGCAGTGAAGGATCTGAATGCTTTTTCATCCACTAATTACTTGTAAGTGATTTAAGTTTGGGAACTCACTTGGCAAACAGTTAATGTACAAACAGTGGATCCTAATCTTGGCTCCAGAACCGTGACAGGGTCCAAATTCTTGTTCATAGTATACTATAAACTACAATTCTTCTGTTAACTTCTGGAAACACTTACACACATTAAGATACTATGATTAGGTTTTTATGCATTCAAATGAAAATGTTTCCTTGAGCTGTTTTATCACAAGAGGTTTGACTATCAAGCCCACACTGTATGTAATAGAATGATGAAGTGAATTTAAATCAATCTATGCAACTTGACTCCAGTTTATTTACAAAAGAAACACAATTGAATAATTGTATTTCAAAACTCTATTAATATGCTTTGCATTTCATCAGCCTCTACTGTCTGAAAATCAACAAAACCTGTCAGACAAATGTAGAATATGTAAGTCTGAGACGTAGTGAAGTAAAGAGCTAAAACATCCTCGCGAGCAGAGATATTCTGCGTGGAGTGATGTGAAAGCACTCTCAAAAGTAACTTGCATACGCGTGACCTCTACACCCGTTCGCGGGTTGATATTATTTGTGTTCGTGGATATTGACAGTGATTTACCTTCATAGATATGCCTCAAAGAAAATCATTTTGAGGACTGAAAAGTCAAATATTTGGTGTAAACTAATACCATGTGAGGTAAATGAGGAAATAGTTTGGGTGAAATGACCTTTCAAACTGTTTCAAACTAGGACACTGCTGTTCTACTATTGAGATCAAAAGTAGCAGCCCAACAACATGCAAGTGTTGACGGACGGATAGACATGGTGGAATAAGTAATGGTGTCAAAAGCATCTGCATGATAATGAGACTGCGGGTATGATTTAAAGGGTCTTAAAGAATGCTTAGTGTTCGCTTTAATGTTGCAATTATGTTCTTCTCGAGTCTTTATGCGATCAGTATGTCAATCAAGTCGGGCTCTGAAAGCTCTGTCAGTCAGAGTGATGGTTATAGTACTGTGTGTGTTTCTTTCTCTGTACTGAACATGTGTCTTCACCCCATTACTGAACCTCCTATGCTAAAGTTATGGCATGTGTACTGTGTGTGTGTGTGTGTGTGTGTGTGTGTGTGTGTGTGTGTGTGTGTGTGTGTGTGTGAGAGACAGATGAAGGGTGGGAATAAGAAAATAAGAAAGAGGGAGGGAAGCTGCACTAGATGAAGAGATGTAGGTGTGGGGTGCATGTGTGTGTGTGTGTGTGTGTGTGTGTGTGTGTGTGTGTATGTGTATGTGTGTGTGTGTAATGTCCAAGTGTGCAGCTGGAGTGATATTTGGTACTTTCCACATCCAACACTGATAAATTACTTGCAGCTGAACGTATTATGTGTTGTTTTCCAGTTTCTGTTAGCGTGCGTGTGTGCATGTGTTTTATATGTATGTCTTATGTTTTATTATCACATCACACCCACGTTTCTGGTTTCCGTTATGTCCTAAACCACTCAATTTGTTAGCAACATAACTTCATAAATTGTCTGCTGTGAAAATACCAGATGTTTAACTTATACTTAGGTGAAAATTCTCTGGACAAATTATGATTTATATATGATAATTACATCAACATGATTGGTCTGGAGGAGTTAGGTCGAGGAGAACAGCGGAGAAAGTGAAGTAAGGGCTAAATGGAGAAGAAAAGGAGACTAAAAGAATACAATTCAGCTGAGAGAAGAGGTGAGAGGAGAAAGGAGAGGAGAAGAGAGCATTTGTTAAACCATCCCCAAAAAAAGAAAAGGAAAGATGAACTCAGCTGAGAAAAACAAAACTACAAAAACAGATGCCTAACAGTCGGTGGGATATCAACTGTCAGAATTAACTGCCAGTGTCAGATACACACGCTCTGTTCATCTCTGGAGACGTTTAACCGATGCCAACTCTAATATAACACACACTGACACTCTCACACACACTCACAAATACACATTATGTACATAACAGGATGACCTAGAGTAGTTTCGATGCCTTAGGCCTAAAGTGTCTCCAACCGACTCTTTATTAATAGAACAATATGCTCCTTAAATCATCGAATGGTGTGTGAATGTTCGTGTGTGTTGATGGGTTTGTGTGGGTCTGTGTGTGTGTGGAGGCTAATGGCAGAGTGTGTGTGTGCGTGTACTTTGAAGACAAAAGGTCAGGTTTCTCCAAAGATTTCTTTGGTGGTTTCCTTCTGCCCAGAAACAGAAATCATATCAATGCAGCAAAAGCCATCCAATTGATTACACATCAGCAGTAAAAGGCATCCGTTAACACCAGCCATAGTGCATCCACCACAGAAACAATAGCCACACTGACACGCGCAAACACCAAATACACACGTCCAATCCTACACATGTAAGACGATCCTAGTTAGGAGTGTTTTCTAGCAGCATATCTATGATACCATTGGTCAGTATCTTTTTCCTCATTTCTTATTTTCCTGCAAGTTTTGCTTTTCCTAAAATCTTAAAATGTCCACAGATGTGTTGTCACAACATCCTGAACATCAAACAAAGACACTTCGGCAGAGGATTTGGTGACACTGAGGCTTGAACCTGTTTTTATCTTGACTCATTCCGCCACCATGCTGCCCAGGAAAGCATCTCCGCACTAAAACCTTCTGTTCTCCTCTACATCCCCATCCTCCCTCTCTCCTGCTCCGTCTCCTCCCCCCTCTTTCTTAACTACACCTTCTGCCACTTTCATCCATCCATTCATCCATCCATCCATTCATCCATCCAGTCCTCCATCACTCTCCCTCCAGCCTGGCTCTTCCTCCCAGAGTCCAGAGCTGCCCACAGATCAATACTCATAGAAGTTTCATGAGGACAGACCCTCCACTCCTGTTTCACAATAAAATGTGAACAGAAGGAGGCCATCAGAATAAAAGTAGGGGGGGAAGTGGCAAAGAGAAAAAGCATGCTGCATGTCTACCATTTCGTATGTGCTTAAACTATACTGTACCATGGTGACGTCGTTCTAGTTATCTTTTGGTAGTGTTTAAACAAAAGAGAGCAAAGGTGGGTAAGGGAGAAAAAACAAGGGCGAAGCTGGGTGGATGAAAGCACAGACAGGGCTGATGTAAAAGGAGAAGAAGAGGTGGAGGAGAGGAGGTGTGCTGAGATCGATTCTCTGGCCAGCCAGCAGTTCAATACCACTGAATTATTGCTTCATTCTTCCTCTTATGAGATGAGATCTCTTTCTCTCTGGCTCCACTTCTCTCAGGGACTTTCTGTGTGCTTGTATATGTGTGTATGTACATGTGTGTATCATGTGTGATCCACTTATGAGCGGATCAATAATTTACAATCTGGTTTTAAAAGTCCACCATTCTGTCTCTCTTTTTTTTTTATGTCTCTCTGTCTTTTAACTGTCTCGCTCTCCCCCTATTTTTCAATCTTTTTTATTTCTCTTTTTCTGTGTCTGCAAAATGAACTTTAAATTGTTCTTAAAAGAGAAAAAAGTCTAAAATTGTGACGCCTTTTTATCGCTCACTAAAAGTTTCTCCACGACTGGGAAATTAATTTTCTCATGCGGCTGCATTGACAATAAATCAGCTCTACAAATGTGAGTGTGTGCATGTATGCACGTTGTGTGTGTGTGCATGTGTAACGTCTGTGTGTGCGAGAGCATTTATTGATTGTCACTTTGTACTATTGTATTTTTATAGGAGTGTGTGATGTTGAGAATGCTAATTTTTCCCACCAGGCCGATGAAGCAGCCATACGGCACTATGTGTGTATGTGTGTGTGTGTGGGTGTGTATGTAGTAGACCATCTGTTTACCAGACTACTCACCATCTTTCCCTCATATCTCTCTGATTTACAATTACTTTCAACTCCTGCCCCTGTTTGAAAGTGTGTGTGGTACGACACGACCCTATGCAAGGGTGGCTTTGTGTGTGTGTGTGTGTTTAAGTTGTGTGTTGTTGCATACTCGCGTGTATGCGCTAGTGAGTGTGTTTAATTGCTCGGTCCTTACACCCAGAGGCAACCACAGCTAAGAAGCGCTGCAAAACCTCAACAGCCAATCGGCTTCCACCGCCGTGACCTTTCACAGGCGACTTCCAGAAAGAAGTCGACCTTGAGGCGGGGTCAGGCGACCGCAGTAACGGATCGCGTTTCCTGGGTCACATGTTGAAGCGATCAGCCAATGGGGAGGTCACGGGGGGTCATCTCCGCCCAATAGGGGATGCAGTTAGACACCAGACGGACCAATTACCAGCCGGCTAGCCTCAGGGTCAGACCAAAGATGTTTTGACTGAAGACCATTGAAGGAGGCACACGGGCAGAGTACCAGAAGAAACTACAGACCGGGCACATTTTAGCGACACGTAGCACAACTCACACTGCCCAAAGAAAAACCAGTTGACTTGTTTCAGTCTTTCGAACTTCAGCAAGACATTTAAGACAAAAAACAATATTCTGCGTCTGTTTGATTTCACTCATTGCTCATGTTAACATTTGTTACTCAGCACTTTCCAGAAACAGAGTATTGTGAAGTTTTCTCACATTTGACTTTATTGAATGAGTTCCTGTAGGTGGAGCTATTTTCTTTGTCTAATCAGCCAGACTGCTCAGCATCTTCTTCCCTGTTTTCCTTTTTCTTTACTGTTGTTGCATTTTAATGTCTTTTAAAAAAAAATATCATTCTTTACATGCTACTTGAAGCACATTGAGTCAATTTTAAAGCTGAGTCTAGAAACACAAAACTCATCACTTTCTATAGCTTTTTTTTCAGGAGATAGCTTTCATGAACTTGACGCCAACATAAAAAGGGACAATTTATTCATGGTGAGTTTTTTCATCTCTATTGATAAGGTTTAAATCCTCATCTTTATCGTTTGGTCATTAAATGTCACCAAAGAATTTATACAGCAGCTGTTTGTCTTTTCTCTCTGGGAATGACGTCATTGTTACGGCGTGATGGAGCCATGTTGAGCGGATCAATACCAGACATCACATCACCTCCATCCATTGCCACACGCATGTGCAAACCAAATGAGCAACACACACACACACACACACACACACACACACACACACACACACACACACACACACACACACACATGCTTTCTTCTGCATTTCTCTGCTTTTCCTCCTCGACTGAGTTCAGCAGGAAAACGCTCATTCACAGTCAACAATCCGGTTAGAAATTACACACTCTTTTTCCAAGATTGTGTGTTTGTGTGTGTGTGTGTGTATGCGTGTATGTGTTTGTGTGTGTATGTGTGTGTTAGTAAACTGGGTGTTCTGGATGATTTCACTAATAGTTTCAGTATGGAGAGCTATAAAGAGCAGACTGTTTAATTGTAGCTGGTTTTAACGAGGCTCTGATTATGGCAGCATTCTAACGAGTGTGGCTCGTTAATGTTGACTAATCTGCAGTCATTAGTTCAATACTGTCTGGCCGGAGAGTGAACTGCAACTCATAGATGCTATTCACATATGCAGACACAAACACCCACCGGCAATATTTCTTATATATAAAAAATGTAATTAAATACTTAAATCAAGAGCACGTGCATGTGTTTTTGTACGTGCGTTGATGTGCGTGTGTGTGCGCGGTTGACCTACCTGTGTATATGAACCTTCCAGGTGTGCCTTTGCAGAACTGTTTGGACTTGTAAGAGAGAGTGACCTCAACGACCCCGGGGATGTGTCTGGGAGGCGTCTGCACCCGGATGGCATGCGGCGTGATCAACTAGAGAAGGAAGACCAAGAGTTAGTACACAAAAAAACACCCGATAGGGACAAAGTAATGCAGCTCTCTGCGTCAGAACAGTGCAACTGGTGTTTGGTGAGTTGTTACAAAATCACAACAATCACCGACATTACTTTTAGAGTTTCTTCGCTAACAGACATCTTCAATTGGTGTAGCTGGATTTTATTGCTTAAATTTAAGGGGGGGAGAATGAGATACCGATGTAGAATGCAATTAAAATCTTGTATATCGACATGTATTAATTGAAATCCTGTTAATAGACATATGATGTTATGCATTATGATATGTTGTGGATTTGAATGTGTTACTGGACTTTTGACCCACAACAGTGTCTTTTAATCTCACTTGTATTGTAACAAATATTGGGCATGCTACAAAAATGTAGATATAATCTTATTTCCCAGGATCTATGTTGACACCAGGTGAAAAAGAATCATTGTATTGAGCTGAATGTAACAAACACTAACTTTTTAGGATCACATTTTTATGGACGGTTTTCAAAAATAGTTTTTATTATTTGGCCCGGGTTTGACAAATCTGCTGGGAGGAGGAAGAGCTGCAAACAAACACAACTTGGTAAACATGCAGTCGCTTTACACGTTTACAAGTTTTTCAAACAGTTTTCTCGCTTCGGAATCAGGTTGAGTGAAAAATGAAACATTTGGTTGGCCAAAATCCATCTGAAGCCAGTCTGAGGAACGCCAAGAGAACTGAGTCAGTTTGAACTGAACTGAGACTCTGTACACATGTTAGTGTGTGTAAGTGTGGCTCTCAACACTGTAAACAAACCCCACAGCTCTTAACACACACACACACACACACACACACACACACATCCATGTATGCCAGCATGTACGCACACACACTGGGTGTTGTTGTTGGAAGTGAGCCATGGTTGCTCGGCGCTCATGGTGAGTGGAGTCAGAAGACAAATAAACATTCTGTAGAGGAGTTGTGCTGGCAAAAAGTACGACAGTGAGCTCTGTATGTGTGTGTGTGTGTGTGTTTGTGTGAGTGTTTTTGTGAGCATTAAGCCAATGGCTATCAAATTGTGCTGATTTGATCAGTATTCCACAGAGAAAGAGAGCGAGGGAGTGGTGGAAGGTAGAGATGGGCGGCGGTTGCTTGTTGGTGGGGACTCATTAGCGAGGCAAAACCTCATTTAGACAAACATTAACACACAAACATTCACAAGATCACACACAGTTAAGAGCCCGACCGTGAGGAAAAGCATGTTTTCATATTGAATTACTTCCAGCGTCCGAGGGCAAAAGCACACAGTTGAGGGGTTGAAGCAACATCGAGACAGGATGGTGATCGCTGGAAAACTGACCTCGCTCCAAACCAGCATGGTACCGAAGATGACTTGGAGACCATCGAAGAAGTTGTCCCCGATGATGATGACTGTAGCGCCCCCCGTAGTCCACCCCTCGCTGGGACTGATGGCTTTAATGCAAGGAGCTGCTCCTGGTGGGATGAGAGGAGAATTAGAGTAGCCGAGACAGAGGGAACAGAAGAGTAAAACCAATATTTAAACATTGTTCAAATCTGAAATCAACTTCCACTCTTGACATGCCATGGTTGTAGAGAAAGCATTTGTTTCATTTGAAGACGTATCAGTCTCTAAACAGGGAGGGGAATCTGGCTTGAAGCCTTTTCATCCCTTTTGCATCTGCGCCTCATATTTCTTCATGTTACACCCTTGGCTTTTGACTGTGGTCCAGCACACCACACCTACTCTCTGAACACACTGTAGAGTCCTTCTCAATTGTTTTTTTTTCAGTAGTAAAGTTTGTCCTTGTAAATGTTTCTACTGAGTGGAATCAAGAGAATATACAAAGCGAATAAGTGCTGAGGCTTTAGATTGAGTTTCGGGCTTCTTTTCTTTTTATTTTCAAACCACCATTTATTCAGTTTTTGAGGACTTTTTAGACACAACTGAATTTAACTAACTTTAAAATGAAAACACTGAAGCTCTATTCTTATGGACCATGGGAGGCAGTTAAAAGCTTGTAAACCTTAGTGTCTACTGTGACATACACTGTTGCCAAATGTCAAGATCAAACATGGTTAAAAGAACACATGTTTCCTGCAGGCCTTATGAGACGTCGATGTGCTGCTAAAGGAAAAAGATTTACTTAACATACTGCAGTTAAAAGTAACTTCTTTCAAAATTGTTGAGGTATAGGCATTCATTCTCATACTTTTAATTACTTTAAATGCGATGTGATCGTCAACCATTCCTTTGAGGGTCCTGTGCTGTTTAATTACTGTTTGTTTCTCCCAAAGCCTGACTGGCATGAGATTATGGCAATTCGTTTTTAAAACTCATGATATGACATTGATAAAAACACACACAGAAGGCTCAGTATGCATCGTAATACCTCAAACTGAATAGATACAGTCAGCTTTATGTCACTTCAGTATTGTGTGAGTATGTGTAAGCTCATATCCAATCCCATATCGCAACAATAAAAGCCTGTCTGCTAAAAAACAACTCTCCTCAAACTGTGTGTGTGTGTGTGTGTGTGTGTGTGTGTGATTATCAGCATTCATCTGAATTACAACAATGTCCTTTACTCTGGGTTTGTTTATGAAAAAGAATCATAATGATATTAGACCTGGCAACACACACAGACAGAGCATCACACCAAGCATTTTGTGTGTGCATGTGTGTGTGTGTGTGTGTGTGTGTGTGTGTGTGTGTGTGTGTAGTGGGTTGGATTAGCCAGATGGAGGGGCAGGAATCACCTGATAGGATTAAACCATCAACCATCTGGTGGCCATGCTGCTTATGCTTACACACATTCATGCACAGACACAGACACACACACACACACACACACACACTCATTTTTACCGTGTTCTAGGTAAGACTGTGTTCCTTCCACGGGGTCGAGTCTGCGGGCCCGTCGGCCATGTTTGGAATTATTGTGGACAAACATGTTGTCGGAGACTGACAGGACATGTCCCTCCACACTCACCGTAGTCGATACCACCACCTGGAGAGAAGGAAGAGACGGGACAGGATGGAGGGGAGGGGGGTAGACGGAAGGAGCGGTGAGATAAAGGTGAAAAGGGAGGAGGAGGGGGGGAGGAAAAGTGGAGAGCGTGGACAAAGAGGGAGAGGAGCAGAGAGAGGGCAAAGGGAAAGAAGAAAGGAAAGAATGAGGAATTGTGTGGAGTCTAGAGATCATTGCAAGCAGGAGTTAAAAGCGTGAAAACTGTGAAAAGCTCCTTAAATGTAACCCGTTATCACTGCTATTACCATCACATTCAACACACACTAAGTAAGTCTGTGTGTGTGTGTGTGTGTGTATGGGTGTGTGGTGTCTATCCTCTTCTGTTCAATAGTTCCTGATGGGTCCAGCCCTTAATTATCTCCCAGGGAAACAGAGCTGTCTTCTCTGGTTCCACTACAATAGAGCAGCACAATTAGAGGCACAGATACTGTCACACACTCGCTACCAAACCACTCTCTCTCTGTGCTATTTCACACACACACACAGCAAGACGCAACAAACACACATATATACATATCACGCACACACGCACACACCTACACACACACATATATACACACACACACACGTGCCATGGTAATAAATCTATCGGTATCTTCTGGGCGTCCAGTATCTCCACTCAGACTCAAGTGGTGTCTTCCTGATTGTGTGGTTGGCCGTGAAGATAAGGAAATAATAAAGACCACGCAGCCTTAAATCTTATTCACAACCCCACAACAGCCTGTCTTTCTTTTTTCCTTACTTTCTTTCTTTCTAGTTGCTCTTTTCTTCCTTCCATCTAACACTCAGTCTCCGTCCTACTGCATTGTGTGTATATTTATGTTCTGACTCGTCAGGGTCAGGATCTCATGTTTCCTGTAAAGGCGCTGATAGCTTATTTACTTACACAAAAACACACACACACACACACACACACACACACACACACACACACACACACACACATTCCTGTGTTTATGTGTTACAATAACCATAACGTCATGTAAGTTATTATGTGTTAAGTCCATGGAAAACACAGGGAAAGTAGAGCGAGACAGAGGCAGAGGACACACATAAAAAGAAAGAGTTAAATGATGAGAGTACATAAGTTTTTTTACCTGGAACCTCCTCATGTCTCGTGGGTTTCCTGCGTTTTTTAGACAGTTCTGGTTGCACTTGAGGAAAAACTTCAGGAAGAATCTGTACAGACAGAGAGGACAGGCAATATTTGAGGTTAACACTAAACAGCTGCTTTCCTTCAGGATATATGAATTTAAAGTCAGTTTTCAACATACAGCACAGACAGAATCCCAAATACAGAAATTCACATTTCATACTGGTGTTAGGTCAAAATGAATTTCCTCGTGGATGTGTGGAGCATGTGTTTTGTACTTAAATCCACACCATAAGATACTGCTTTGAATTGCCACTTAAAGGCAAATAAAGCAGCAAACTTCTGTGAAACTGGTGAAAATCTGTGACTTTGAGAGAGTTTAAGCTCTTAAATCTTAAGTTTGGCCTCCAGTTTTGACAAACCAAACTTTAACATACTGTACTTCCAAAAACCATCCTGCCTTTGTCTTTTCTTAGGTCTTTGTTCAACTTGAACTTCGTCCTTAATGATTTCTAGCAACATGTGAAGGTGTACTTCAACTGCATTTGGATTATGGCTTGAAAAACTTGCTCATTAAGATTCATAAACAATTTGAAAACAACTGTCAACATGTGAAAAGATAGATTTTAAAATCTTTCAGGGCTCGACAGTAAGAGTTTGAGAAATTGGCAACTACTTGTTGGCCTTTGGCCACTTTTTAACATATACAAAGTATAGTGCACCAGCAAATAAATACATTTTAAATATGTGTTGCCTTTGTAATATTTAAATATTGCTGTTACTGTCAGAACTGGAACCAGACAACGCTGCACACAAACAAGAAGGAACGTATACTTGTCATATTTTCCTGATCAAGCTAACATTTAACTGCATTGTATTAATTGCTCAAAAAATAAGGTAAAAAAACGGCAACCATATTTTCTGTTTTGGCAACCAAAAGCTCATGCCTGGTCACCAGCCTCGAAAACACTTTTGTAGAGTTGTTTTCTAACCCGGACGTCAAATGGCATGAAAACCCATCAGGGGGTCGCAAACCCGGAACCCTTAAAATCTTTATCAACCGTAAAGGCAACCAGAATCTCCATCAGTAAATGAAAATAATATTCTTGTCACTTTCATAATAACATGTGTGTTCACTGTCTCTTATACCGACTGCACACTAACTAACGATCTTTACTAAATCACAATCTATTTTGGATTCAAAACAGCCAATTTTCCGAAAGGTGACAAGTTTGCATGCGTGCAAATCATTAAGAAAGGGGGAACCATGGTGACATTGGGTGTTTGAAACGGGACCATATGTCATGAATCTATATTACAGAATAAATCAAACACGCAGATGGCCGTCAACAGCTAACAAACACATCCAGGTTGTGTTTTGGTGTGAGCCAGCTGGCCAGCCTGGCAGAAGCAACAAGGCACACTCACACAACAACAGAGACACACACACACGTTTGTGTTTGTTACATCTGTACAGCCAAGTACAACCAACCTGTCAATCACAAGGTAGCCACGCCCTTAAGCATACCCCGCTTTATTGTCTATTTGACTCTAAATGGGACCATAATTTACTTTTCATGCTGTATTGAAGAAGACTTGGAACTAGAGATTAAGACCATAAACTCATGTTTACAATGTTTACTGAAGGAATAAATCAGTCATTTTCTCATAGACCTCTATACATTCTGACTTCTCTTTGCAACCAGAGGAGTCGCCCCCTGTTGGCTGTTAGAAAGAATGCAAATTTATGGCACTTCCAAATTGGCTTCAATTTTCAGAACCGAGGTTTCCCGCCTGGTATAAACCATAGAACCATAGAAACCGCATGGATAACGAGCCACTTTTAGAGGATCATCAAGAAAAATCAGCATCTCTCTGTCGCAGCAGAGTTAAAAAAAAAAGAAAAGATAATCTATTATATTGGGTTTCATCACATTGTGCCCACTGTCTGTATTTATCTTAACACAGTTGAACTCCATACTTTTCATAATTTGAACTTTTCACAAGTCTGTATCACCACCATTCCCTGGTGGCAGAGCTTGCTGCTCCTCCGTTCAAGAGATGACAGCCTTTGTACCGGACGCTCAGAACAAAGCAGAGGTGTGCGCTTGTGTGTGTGTGTGTGTGTGTGTGTGAGTGCAAACATGTACTCCACATGTGAGTGTATGTGCATGTGTGACGGTGCAGCACAGCCCAGTGGCAGGTCTGAGTGTAAAACTCTGCGTTAACGAGCTCAGGCTTCGTTAGAACACCGGCGCTGGGATTCTGCATGCCTAATTATCTTGACCCCTCACCCCTGGGTGACAGCCTATCACAGTGTAGGACAGCCACGGTGACCCCTACTGACCCCCCACTGTCTAGTCCTTCTCAAAACACTAGCATAGCGTTAACACGAGCACCTCAGCTGACCCTCGGCTGTACATTTCTGTATAAAGGAGGTGGTTGGGAGGAGCACACACTCCTCTGCTCATCTGCCTGAAATATGAAAAGACTAAAGCTTCGGTGGAAGAAGTGTTGAGATCTTTTAGAAATGCTGCACTATGAAAAAACATTCCTGCATTTAAAAATCTAGCTTGAGTAACAGTAAAATATACTTAAGCACAAATGTCAAAGTATTTAATCTGAAATACAACATTTAGTTTTACAAGTTAAAGTATTTTATTGTTTTAGCGGGTTCAGGTGGTATTACAAGTTAAACTTACAGTCAGTGGAATGTTATTTCTGAAATGTACTGGAATAGAATTACAAAGAAGCAAAAAATGGATACACAACTACACAGATCTGATACTCTCCTCATCAAGCAAATCGGATACTGGCAAAGACATGACCAGTCCACATTCATTTACAGTTTCATTGTCAATGTCATTATAATAAATCCAGTGTTTCTTGTGTCACGGCGGACGGCTGACTCGGTTTTTAGTGCCACAGAATTTCCTGGCCTCACGTAACGTTACCTGAAATGGTTAAAATGTGTTCCACACAGTGTGCTATGCAGATTTAAATTGGGAATCGAGAGAGCACAGGTTTCGGATCAATAAATTCAGTATCGGAAAAGAAAAAGTTGGATTGGTGAATACCTACAATGCACTGTGTATTCTAAAATATGCAACATGTTGAATGGGTTTCCTACCTAATAAAACCTTCCTAATAATACATTGCATTGTTCAAATCAGCTTGTGGGTTTCTTCTTACATTGCTGCCTTTTGCAGCGCAGTCCAACTGTTAATGCCGTCTGCGGTCACTTGTAGGCTACTACTGTTCCTTTATGTGCAGTGCTTTGAGTATATGTACTTCTTTACAACCTCTGCTCTGTGGTCGCTGTAACCCTGTTTCTGCAAAGGTCAATAGGAAAGGATCTCCTCTCTAATGCTGCACCACTGAGACAAATGGCTGTGCCTTGAAACACCACGTAAATCATCACCACAATCTCATCCGACCCATCAATTTAACAATATCAATCCCCCCCCCTCTCAGCGTATTCACACACCAACTAATTACTGTCTTTCATTGGCTTATCTCCCTGGTGATCTGATGATATCGCTCGTTATTTTTCATTTCACCATCTAATGTGCGACTCTGTCCGTCTATTTCCTGCGAGTGCGCATTCTCTCATTGATTGCCAACAGAACATATTCTACATTTTAATGCAGTATGTGTGCGTTCCTCTTCCCCCTTTACTTGACCCCATCTGGCCTAATCAACTCTGCTACAAAAAGGCCCCGCAGCTACACACACTCGGGCGCACACACACGTACACCTTGTGTGAATTGATTGGCTGGTCCAGTCACTGGTCGTTAAGAGGCCTCCAATTAAACCGGGTAATTATAAGAGTCTAAATGACTGTGGGGGAGGGGAGCACTCTCCCCCTCTCTCCTCTATCTCACTCCCTCTCTCCGAGGCCCGATCATGTTCGAGTGATAACAGCGCTGTTGACCTTTGCTATGCTGTGAGTACCACACTCAGAGAGCTGACCCAACACACAAAGAGAAGCTCTCTCTCTCTCTCTATCTCTCTCTCTCTCATACACACACACACACACACACACACACACACACACACACACACACACACACACACTCACACCATCTGGACAGGGAAGTGTAAGAATGGTAGTAAGCGGAGGGTCAAAAAATTAAGATGTAAAGAAACAATATAGGAAGAAAGAAGGAAAACTAAAGTAAAGTAAATCATTTTTACACTCTAGATTGTTATTCTTGCCATTTCTCCTTTATTAGATAGTGACAGTGTACATAAGGGGGTATGACATGCAACAAGGGTAACTGGCTGGCATTAACCACCAGGCGCCCCATGCTTTTCAGTTTACATGGTGACTCGCGAGTTTATTGCTAAGTCTACCACAAGGCAAGATCGTAAATATTGTGTGATTTTTGGTCATGTTTAGAGAAAGGTTGCAGTCATGGATATTACGGCTAAACTACGGTATGGTTAGGGTGAGGCTCGGAAAAAACGTTGTTAAGGTTAGGAAAAAGTCTAATAATGACTTTTAAAAAAACAAATGTTATTTGCCTTATTGGTCGCCTGGCCAAATAGGCTCTCATTTTATTCTTTTTGCACATAAAACAAGAAAAGGTCAGAGATGATGGCTCAGCAGCAGCGCCGCTATGCACAACCAGCTTAATTTAAGCTGCTAGTCATGGTAAAGTTTGTGTTTTTTTAATGAAAACCAGAAAAGGTTTATAATATGGTCAGTGAAATATGCCGGGGTCCGGAAGTACATGTTACTGGAGTCGTCATCAATGTCATGACAATTCAAAAATATCTGCTGTTTTGGCCATTTGAGGGTATTAAGAATCGAACATAAGACAAACCAACAGGCATTATGACATTGATATGGTTAGCAAACATTGCCTAAATGCACACGCGGCAACATTAGCATTGATTTGGGGGGTTGTGTTTCTGGTCACCGGATGAATGTTAGTCCAACATTCATCCTCCTTCTATTACTAGTTTAACTCCTGAACCTGGATCTTTATCTTCTAGTTGTTCAACTTCACCTGCTAGTTGAACTTTGTTTGTCATTTGCTTCCTATTATTTATGTGCAATGCTGGTTTTATCAGCTTATAAAAAAAAGGTGATGTAGTCGACCATTATCGTGTCATTTTTTTAGCTACTGCAGTTACTGTTCCCCTTGACAATGTAATCGATGCTAGTCTGATTTAGCCAGTAACCCAAAGTAATGTAACAAACCAGGTTAGATGCTGGTTTTTATGCCTGTTAGCCATAGTGTAGTAGTGAACAGCACAGTTACATCCATTATTCAGAGGCAGAGATGGCAATTATGGCTCAGAGCACAACTGACATTAATATTTAATATATAGGGCTAACACAGACCTGAAGAGAGAGACAGGAAATGACAGAGCGAGGGGATGGAGAGGGCGTTGGGATGTAGAGAAGACGAGTGACGACGACGACGAGGGGGATACAGAGAGTGTGTGAGGGAGGCACAAATGGAGGACAGAGTGAGGAAGAGGATTGTGGGAGTTTGTTTTGACCACCCTCCTGTCATTTAAACAGTTACAATGACAACAGGGCAAGGGTGACATCCGGGGGAATTCCAGCGTGTGTGTGTGTTTGTGTGAGAAAGAGTGTGAGTGTCTAAGACTGAATGTCTGTGTCCGTTTTATTCCCTAAAGACTTGCTATTCTACAGAGCCAAGAATAACAATGCTGCCTTGGAAGAGAAAAAAAAATGTCTCCAAAACGCACACACACACATACACACACGCGCAGCATTCTGGTGAGTTGTTGCTGACAGGTGGAGAAATTGCAGTCAGTTAGTGCAGACAAACTGAACAACAGATCAGTGCTTTTGCTGCTCTTGCCTCCTCTGTCTCTTCTCTGTCTCTCTGCTTCCTTTAGATGTCTTATTTCACCTGCCTGCCAAGCTCCTTGGCAGAGCTTTCTGACAGAATGATGATTTTCACTATCTTCCCCCGTGTGTGTGTGTGTGTGTGTGTGTGTGTGTGTGTGTGTGAAACGACTTGCTAATGCTTGTGTACCTATCGTAACCGCCAGTAACTGATCAGGTGCTGGTTGCACACTTCACAAAATAACACCAGTCTGCATGAAAAAGGAAGCCTGTTTGCAAACAGCGTGTAAATATGATTCAAAACATTTGAATGCCATTTATAATACTGTAAGTCACTGTAGAAGGAGCTATGTTGTAATACTGTCACTATAATAATAGTATGACTGAACACCCTTTCAGCTAAACATGCTATTCCTTCTAACCTCATTTCAAAAAAGCTAAACTATAGCTAATATTTAAGAGTTTCCCTTTTTGTCTGTTGATCTGTCAGAGATCAACTTCCTGTTTCCTGTTTACACTGAGTGCTTGTTATTGTTTAATGTGATGACATCAGATAGCATTGCTGGGTCCGTGCCTGCTATCTGAGTAGTATTGCAGTAGGAGAAGCGAGGATATGAAACACTACTACGCCCTCTATTCGGCTGTTATCGCAATAGTAATGCGATAATGTATTGCTTCCTGTGGAGGAAATGCTTGTTTTTTTTCTTTGCCTTTGTAGTGTCTTGTTCAAGAGCACTTCAGCAGAGATAACGCTTGCTGATACAGGACTTGAATCACAGGAACAGTCCCTACAATCAGAAGTCCACGCTTTGAATCTATTTGAATGACTACACGTAAGAAGTTGGGTTTATTGTAGGTTATGTAACCACATTAAGAGTTAGAGGCCAGAAGTGTGATAGAAACTAGTTTATGAGCTGATAAGGTTATCTTTTTTAAAAAGGAGAGAAAGAAGCAAGGGGATAAGGAGGAATCTGAGGAGGAAGATTAATTCATTTTACTTGGAAGGATAACTGGAAATCCACTTTAGTCTTCAATAATGTGAGTCTCACCAAGTCTTGCATAACATGGAAACCATACTGACAGCCAAACTGAAACCCGAACATCTGTATAACTGCTCCATTGTGTGACGTACGGTTTAATAAGTGTCTTTCAAGCACATAGGGCTGCAGCTAATGATTATTTTCATCACCGATTTATCTGCAGATTATTTTCACAATTAATTGATGAATCGTTTGGTTAATTAAATGTCAGAAGAGAGTAAACACACGTTTTCCCCGAGCTAAAGATAACGTCTTGCATTGTCCAAAACGTAAAGATACCTAATCAAAGATATGAAACGGAGAAAGGTGTCCGTGCCACTCAACTAACAATTTCAGCTCTACAAACACCGTAATTTGTCAAACACACAGCCATTACAATTTGATGCAAGGACAACAAAGCCTCACAATGGATGTTGTGTAACAAACTGAGATGAACGAAAGAGGATTCATGTGTGTTCCCACAGAACGGACCGAGCTCAGTGCTGTGTGTCTGTTTTCTTTCTATGCTTGAGACTCACCAGAACTTTTACTGTATAAAGTAACTTCCAGAAAACGTGCTGTCATATGCAAAAAGTAAATAGACTAATAGGACCTGGTTAGATGTCCACGTGCACATACTCGGAGCCATGCATGAGCAATGTTAAAAAACTACCAGGAGTGTGAGAAGAGGAGCAGAGAGAATAACAAATCTAGACACATAGAAGAAAGTGTGAGTAAAGGGGGGGGTCGGGAGCGAAATGTAGTGCAAATGAAAGA
>NW_027466473.1:11640000-11655000 GCF_050575085.1 Anarhichas minor | reverse complement strand
CTGCCGTCACAACAGGCATCATTCCTTTTAATCAGTGTCGAAGCTGTGATCAAAGAAATACTACCTTCACAAAAAAGTGACAGCAAGAGAGAGTACAATGGGAGACTCCTCACTGTGTGTGTGTGTGTGTGTGTGTGTGTGTGCGTGTGAGAGAGAGAGAGAGAGTGACAGCAACGTTGACTAGTACCTGAACGACAGCAAAGCCATCATGTCTACATACTGTCACATAAGTGAGGTCTTGCAATACAATCAGACTTACATCTCCTTTTCCTGACACACACAAAACGCACGCACACACACACACACACACACACACACACACACACACACACACACACACACACACGTCGCTGACAACTGTCAAGCACTCACCTCCAGACTGGGGTATAGGTAATTAACCAGACAAAACAACTCACAACACCTCACAGATCAAGAACACAGAAGAAGAAGAAGTACAAGGAAGGCGCACGACAAAAAGACAAAAACAGAAACAAGAAGGAAAAAGAGACACTCTGACTACAAAACAAGATAGAACTCCTAAACAAGGAGCTCCACTCAGGAGTACAGAGGACGAGAAGATGATGAAAATAGAAACAAATCTGCACTCCTCCTCTTATCTCTCCTCTCCTCACTTTGTGTTAATTTGTCTTTACATCTAAAGTAACAGTCAACTTTTCGCAAGAACGCCGCCTTTAGAAGTGCTACATCATCACCTACATATTCATTCTAATTTTAAATATTACTCTGATTATCTGGAAGTCAGAGTTTTGGAAATGGTGATGTTTGTTTACACAAAGTAAAAAAGGGTGTCAACAAGACATTTTTAAGAATACCGCATATTAGTGTTCCATGTTTTCAAAAAATTCAAAAATTTTCTAATACAAAGTCAGTTATGTCCAAATGTCGATGTAATGAGTTCTAAAGGATCGTAACCAACACAACAGACTCTGTATTGCTGCATGTATCATTCAGAGTGAATGTCTAGTCTTGGTAATCCTGTTTGGTGAACGATCAATGGCAGAACCCTTCAGTTAATTTATTTCATCAAATCTAGTCAGTAGTCGTCCTTTTTCACAGCACACATGACGTCATAAAGGAAAAAGGATAGGTGTTACTAACTAAGCTGTGACAGTGAGCCAACATGAACAATACCAGGACCCTAAAACTGAAGCAGCAAAATGGAATTCAGCCTTCATTCAATTTATCATTTACACCTTTTGATTTTATTATTGTGACAACATGTCTTCTGAAAAAAAAGATCTCTTTCTTTCTCCAATTAACCCAATTAAACAAAGAACGACAATTAATCATTTAAAAACACATGACCCAATTTAATTAATGCCTTTGTTCAATTAACAGTTTCCCCCCTTTGTTCTCTGTCTGGATGTTATCATGATGACACATATCATATGTGTGAGCGTGCATGTGTGTTAAAGAGTGTGCAGCCGTCTGAATCCCTGACTACTGCCAGAGCTACTTCCTGTTATGCCAAGTCTCTCAGTGTAAAAGAATTGCAGAGAGTAATCCACTAATTAGCTCCCACTCAGACAAACCAAGATTGTACAGGCAGTGTGCGTACAGTTCTTTTATTTTTATCCTTTTCTGTTTAATCTCCGTGTTGTTTCCTATTTGTTCAGCTCATTATGTGATCAAAGCCATTAACATGTTTATGAAGCAGCTCTTTCATGTTGCAATGAAACACACTGAAAGAACTCTTACAGAGTCATAAGGATATGAAATATGAATGCGGAGGCTAGAAAGACGAGTGTGTGTGTGTGTGTGTGTGTGTGTGTGTGTGTGTGTGTGTGTGAGAGAGAGAGAATGTGTGTGTGTGAATGTGAATAAAGTACAATTCAATCTTATGAAACTGTGAGCTAAAAAAATAGGATGTGGAGGACAGCGGGCATTTGAGTCTTTGAGCTTTTCCTGCACACACACATGTACGCACACATGCATATATGGAAATACATAAACAGAGGCAGTAACTGTTCAATAATTCAGCATACACAAACACACACTGGAGGCAAGGTGAGGGTAAAAGCACAGCTAAGCTAACAAGCATGCCGAGTGGCCCGCAGAGTCAACAACCAATCAGAATGGAGCACGGTGGCCAGAGAGAGAGACGTGACCCCCGGTGACCCCAAACTCTAATGATTTATAAACATGACTGAGAAGTGTGTAAGTGTGTGTGTGTGTGTGTATGTGTGTGTCCCAGAAACCCTGAAGCTATTTAAATGTGGAGATGAATTCCTATTTATTCACACAGAAAAAAAAAGTGAATGTGAAGACCCCAAGGGTAAGAGTTCAAAACAATACAGAGAGAGAGGGAGGGAGAGAAAGAGAGGCGAATATAAAGAAAGAGAAAAACAAAGATTAGAAAATGAAAGATTGAAAATGAGAAAAGAGCGAGAAAGATGGAAAAAGGGATGGAAGTGTAAGAAAGAGGTAAGTTTAAAGAGGTAAAACTGCACTCAGATCACGTAGGGAGAGGAGGTTAGAGGGGCATAAAAGACCCTCTTTTACGATCCGAGAGGCGCGCGCACACACACACACACACACGCACACAAACATATATTCCTTCCCCCTGCCCCCACATTTGTATGTGCGTGTGTGTGTCCTCATGCAATATTAAATAGGCAGTATGTGTGGGTATAAAGTGTGGTGGGGCCGGGATGCAGTGAATTATATATCACTATTGATTTGCACACAGGCACACACAAACATACGTGCACAAACACACACACTTTATTAGATTAAAGCTCACAGCAAAGACACAGACAATGGCAGGGTCTAATAGCAGATGTAGGGAGAAAGAAAGGCCCTGTGGGACACACACACACACACACACACACACACACACACACACACACACACACAAAGTAGAAATGTAACAAAGGTACGGTTGAGAGCTGCTTTTCACTACAAGCACAGTCACAATCTTCACCCAAATGTGTGTGAACTCTGAAGGACCAGCTGTTCATGTGGACGTTCATTTCTACCAATGACAACAGAGAGAATTATCACGCTGCTCTCGTTACAGTACAAAGCCTTTTAGTCTTTCGTAGCTCACTGCTTTGGTTTTACAGCCTGCACATTTACTGTTTAGTCAGTGCCCTCATCATCACCATTTCCAGCTCAGCAGGCGGCTGTTTTCAACCAGAAAAAGGTCTGATAAACCCACTGTAAGCTTTTACAGTGGTGCACAGCACCAACGGGCAGGTGGTTAAGTTAGCGACTGACTGGTTAAGTCATAAAGTTGGCAGCTGGTGATGGATGGAGACCAAACCAGAGCTGAGAGCAGAGTGATCATTGAATGTACATTCATCAGGTGGCAGAAAGAGACACCAATCAAGGCTTCGGCTGTTATTTGTTCATGTGTCCAACATAACTGTATATGAAAGTGAAATATTTCGGGGGTATTTAGGTCTCAGCTTGTCTGAGACTCTTTCAGCCTTCTAGTTGCCAAAAATATATTCACAAACCTTAAAGAATCTAAGTTGCATGTTTTGTTTGATGGGTTTTAACCCTCAGACGGAAGAAAAAGAAAGAGCCACGTCTTTGTAATATGCAAAAACATCTGGCAACTACTTTTGTTTTTCCTATGGGGTCTTTTGCGACAGAAAGTTTTAGTAATTGTTCATTTCTATTTTTGCATTGCACTCCCCAGATAGAGTTAATGAAGACAGTGTTACCATTACGGGATGAACATCTAATTTTCTAGAATTTTGTGTTGATGAAGTTTCTGCAGCCCTCTTTACTTTTGAAGCATTTGTGGTTACTGCTCTGTTTATTCCTGCTGATAATATGAAAACAAAACTGTATGACAGAGAAAGACGGTCTGAGATGGTCTGAAGGTGGTGTGCAAATGTGTGTACTGTGACCTGAAGAATTCATTTTTACAGTGAAATCTCCGTTGGTGATGTAATGGAGGTATCTGAGGCGTCACACTTCGAGTGGGAGATTCAACAAATAACATTTATAAAAGCATGTGAATAGACACATACAAAAGGAACAATCAAAAGCTAAAGGAAAAATGTCGAAAAACATCTCAAATGTACGCAATTACATGAAGGGTGACCAGCTAACTACGCTGAAAAACAACATTTGACTTTGTTAACTCATTGGTAGGGTTAGTTGGTTGTTGTCTAATGTATTCATTTCTCCCTTGTCCTCAACCTCCACATTTAATAATCAGGTTCATAGAATTGTGGTTGAAGTCCAACAGCCCTCCACAGCTCCACATCTGCACCACGCTTTGTGGGTCGAGCCCACTCTTGAGAAATCGAAACAATTTGATTAAATTCCTCTTTAAAATCATTTCCTTCCACATTGCCATAATATGTTCTCTAACTGCCATAAATGTGGAATATCCTGAGTAAGCATCCATGGATGGAGTCAAGTTACTATGATATGCTCCTCCACTTCTCCTCTCCTCCAACGCCTACCCCTCTGTGCTCCCACTATCTAGCATTTTAATGCATCTATAGTCATGCTAATGGTCCTCAGAATTCAAAATAATGTCTTCTTTGTCCCGCTATGCCACTCAGCACTGATAGAGGAGCGGTATCTCTCTCTCTCTCTCTCTCTCTCTTCCCCCATCTCTCCCTACACACTGACAGGATGTGATTTTGACAGAGACCTGTCAGTGTTTCCGTCTGTCTTTCTATCACGCTTATTCTGTGTGTCAGATTAAGGGAGGTACGGTGTCGAGAGTGCTGACAGGGCATGTCGAGAGGAGAGGGGAGGAGAGGAGGAGAGGAGGAGAGGAGCATGCGTTTTACATTATGAGTGGTTCCAACCTTTCTATTCATGCTGGTTGACCTTTCCATCAGTAGGTAATAGAGAGGAGAATGTCCTTTACTATAAAGGCTGGATGTTAAGTCACGCTCTTCTCTGCCCCAAAGAGAGAGGAGAGCACCTGATGTCACCCCACCACAGCCAGGGTGAGAGGGGGGAGGCTGGGGAGGTGAATGGAAGCACTGTGTGTGTGTGGGATGAGGGGCATAGGGGCATAAGGTGGACGGATATTACGGAGGGGGGGGTAGCCATACTAGTGGAAATATATGTATGTGTGTGTGTGTGTGTGTGTGTGTGTGTGTGTGTGTGTGTGTGTGTGTGTGTGCGTGTATGTGTGTGTGAAGGGTGGGATGGGAGGGGAACAATATTGGTCTGCCAGTGCAGGTCATTGTAGAGAAAACATAAAACATAATCATCCATTAAAATGCAGCTTCACACCCTCCATCATGTCCACGATGGAGCTGCTGCAATAAATGTTGTGTGTATATACACACACACACACTCACGAGCATCACTCAGCTATGATAGATCCAGGTCTAAAAAGCCTAGATAGAGACCGAAGATGTGTTTCTGGAGGTTTGAGGCAGGTCAGGGTGTGTGTGTGTGTGTATATATATATGGATATATGTATGTCTGTATATATATTGATGTATATATTGATATATTGGTGAAATATATATATATATATGATTTGAATTATGATCAGTTAACAAGCAAACATAAGGCCTAGTGTCTATCATTAAGTAAAATTCTCCAGTTTTAAACGCAAATATACCTTTAATTTGTGGAATAACTGGTAATCTACTTATATTGACGTCGTGGAGCTGTGTCGTCCTTTAGGAAGCGGCTACAGTGAATTACCCTGGGTTACTGCTGCTCATTGTCCCCGGAGAAGAGAGTGATGAGAGTTATATCCATCTGCCAAGAAGCCGAGAATCTAAGTGACACCGTCGGTTTGGCACAACAACTTTTAAATGCCAAGTCTGCATTTCAAACTTACAGGCTTATTGGTGTCACAAGAATGCACCAATATACAAGGCGTACCCACACACACACACACACACACACACACAAACATGTGCACACAAGTCTTGCAGTGACACCATCGTACACTGTAAATCTCCACTGATTGTGGGTAAGCGGGCTTCAGACAGCTCTGTGTATAACTAGCTCCAGACCAGCAGATCAGAATGGCTGGCAGCGAGCTTACATGTTTCTCATCTAAAAAGTATTCACCCTCCACTTAGCCAAGAACACAACCCAAACAATAGACAGCCCGTTAACAATGTACCATTATCCAGAGCATGATGGGAGGAGGGGTGTGTGTGTGTGTGTGTGTGTGTGTGTGGAGGGGGAAGAGGGAGAGAGCTAGAAAAAGAGGCGACGGAGCAAGCAGCGAAAAAAGAGAGAATAAAGGCAGAGAGATGAGAGGGAGAATTGCAGAGAGACCAAACTGTTATTTAAACCAGGCGGCCACGAAAACATCACAATAAATAACTCGGCTGTTTAGTCTCCACCTCAGACGCTGGGGGAGCGACAGAGCGCAACACGCGCCGGAGAGGAAGGGAGGTGAGAGAGGGGAGAATTAAAGGGATTGGGAAAGGGATGGAGTGGAGGGAGGGAGGAGGGAAGGAGGGATGCAAAAAAAAAAAGAGATAAAACACATTACAAGATCGCTCTGTGTTGTCAGACTCAAAGGAGTATCCAGGATCGTCTCTCCTCTTGACTGATAAAAGGAGCAGCTTCACAGTCAAGTACCAGGAAGCATGCCTGCTTACAAACACACACACACACACACACACACAAATGCACACACACACACACACACGCATACACTCTTAGCCTTTAGAAAACAACCATACATACATTTAGCTCTCATTCACATGACAGAAAAGATTTTATTCAGTTGTTTAGCATCAACGTGCCGATGCACATTCAACTCCGACTCACACCTTTCTTTTTTCTGCAACACATTTACACACACACACACACACACACACACTCGCATCCGAAGACAAACACAAAGATAGACACACAGGCACAGAAGCCCTTTCCTCGTCCTCAGCAGAAAGAGTGGCACAGCGAGGGCACCTTTGACTGCACAGAGCGCCGACTCGCCAGCCAAGGCCGTTGATGAGAGGAAAATAGTGCTAATGCAGCAAGGAAGCTGTTCTTTCCCAATTAAGCCAATAAAACACATGCTCCCCTCCTTCCTGTAACTGCCTAATAAGCCATAAACACAGCTGAACATTTATAATTCTGGCTAGTCCATAAAAAAAGCACTTCCCATGTGTGCAGGGGTGAGGGGTGAGGTGTGCGGAGAGGGTGAAAGCGCTGGCGAGCGCAGCGGCAGCCCCAGCGAGCCGCGGAGAGAAATCGCTTTTTCTACTAAAAGAAATATTTAGTACCTCGCTGAATTAATGTGAGGGAGCGGGAGGTGGCGGGTGAGAAAGAGAGATGGAGGGAGGAGGAGGAGGAGGGCTCTGAGATGTCTGGATAGACCAAAGAAATGCTTCAGAATCTGCCTTTCCTCCTCCTCCTCCTCCTTCTTCGTCTTCTTCTTCATCCTCCTTCTGTGTTCAGGAGAAGCTGAGGATGCTGAACTCCCTGTAGAGATGAGATGAACACCTCTTTACACACACACAAACACACACACACACACACACACACACATATGACCGCCCATACACAAGGGAAAGCATACATACATACATATAGTGTATAACTGTTCACATTTCTGGAAGAATAACAGTATGGAAGTGGTTGGAGGAGCTGTGATAAGGATAGGCCAGAGCAAAAATGAGGTGGAGAGGGCTGGAGGAAGAGGGAGAGAGATTAAAAGGGGTGAGAAAGGAGAGGAGGGGGAGCTGTGAGACAAATAAAGAAGGAGGAGAGGAGAAGGCAAGAAACAATAGGAACAGAGGGAGATAGAAGTGGAGGGCAGAAGGTGAAAATGGTTGGGATGAGGAGATGATAAAGGGTTAGGAGAAGGAACAGTTAAAGTAGGAGGCAAGGGATGGAGTGGGAGGAAGTAAGACGTATAGGAGGAAAGGAAAAGGGTGAGAGGGAAGAAGGAGAAACACGGAGTGTGCGTACAGCAGCTTCCTGGATCACGTTTGTGGCCTCCACGCTTGTTGGCTCGGCCTTTCTCCTCCTGGGCGAGAGGAGTCATAAACACAGCGTGGGATCGCCGTAAAACAGTTCACTGAAAGCAGTTTACTGACTAAATGCAGGAGCTTTGGGGCCGGAGGGGGAGAGAAACTCGGAGGGATGGAGAGAAAGACGCAAGTAGACAATTTGGGCAGATTCTGTACATTAATTATCTGCCTCGGTTAAGTGAATATACTGCCGAGGTAAAGAGGATTTTATAATGCCTGCATCCAGTCTTTCTTTCTTTACTGAAAATATGTTGCATAATCCATCCACCCCTTATCTGTAAACGCTTATCCTATTCAGGGTCACGGCCCCAGCTGGATGAAGCCAGGGTACACCCCGGACAGGTTGTCAGACTATCACAGGTCTTAGGAACTAACTTGGTTCCTAAGATACCAGTGAGCTGATTTTGATCTTGATGACGCATCTTTCCATATATTTCATGTTTCTAACAGCCTTTGGGTCGTAAAAACTCATTACCATATAATTTAGCCTAAATTAAAACTATTGCTATTCTTGTAATCGTAGCCTTACATGTTGCCATTCCATCACACGCACTATGCCTCCATAGGATGCTCTATCGTGGTGTGCGGTGCATGTTTCTGTTCTGTGTTGTGTCCCAACGCTGTTTTGCTGCTGCAGGGTCAGAGTTTGTCTGTGGGCATCGTTACAATTTTATTTGATCTCAGAAAGAGAGATTACAACCTTTTCTGTTCGGCATCTGAAGCGCTCCGGTGAAATGTGCAAGGAGTCTGCCTCTCAGAAGTGTGCGTCTCCTCACTGTGGGTAAACTGTGCACACAAGACACACAAGTAAACACCAAGCATACTGTACTCGCACACACACACACACACACACACACACACACGGGTAGTATGTGATGGAATGCAGAGCTGTGTGTGTTTGTCTTTCTTTCCTGCTATTGTCAGATGGAAATTGATATCCCCTCTCTTTACTGACAGACAATTGCAGAAGCTTCCTGAACTAATTATAAAAAGCAGCAACAGTAACTCACAAACCCTGTCTGTCTGTCTGTCTGTACTGTTCTTACCCGTCTGTTTTATAAATCCTTATATATCTATGGTCATATAAGATGTTCATTCAGATCTGGCTCTGCAAGTTCACAGTGGACACAACTCACATACTATGACGTCTTATGTCAAATGTTTCAAAATGTAAATAGATTGCAACACAGAATACACAAGAAGAGACAGGGAGAGGAAAGCGAAAGGTCAGACAGTGAAAATGTACTAACATCGGTCTGAACTTGCCTCCTATTGTCCGAGTGTCTTGAAGTCCGGAAGTAGCATGTTGCATTTACACATACAGAGTATACACAAACATGAAAGGTGCAAGCGTAAGATATAAATCAACTGTAAGAATAAGCCCATTAACCACGTCGCCTCTGGAACAGTATTCGTGGACTGGCTGTGTTCTGCACAGGTAGTGGCAGCAATCCACTTCCTGTTCGGATGGAAATCTCATCTGCGGGGCGAGCTGCCCAGGGTGTTGCCACACACAAACACACACACACACACACACACACACACACACACACACACACACACACACACACACACACACACACACACACACACAGTGCAGACCACCACCCAGTCTATTTCAGTTTGTCATGTATTGTCACCTTAGCTTACAGTAAATACAAACTCTCTGTTCTTAGCCCAGCTCTGCTTAGAGGGCTTTGTCTTCGTGTGTGTGTGTGTGTGTGTGTGTGTGTATGTGTGTGTGAACCAATAACAACAGTCCTATTAATAAATGTGTTTCTTACTCTGTGGCATCAAGTGAAACTGTGTTTTAATTGTATATTAGGATAGTATGTCATATGCCGCATTTCCACTGCATAGTATTTGGTTTTCCATTAGCAACAACATTGTAGATAGCACATGGTACTTTTGCTTCCACCTCGCTCGAGGCTCCAAACGACCTGAGCCAATACTAGTAGGTGAAGTTAAAACACTGCAGACCAACGATCGCGACATTGGACATCCTGCACTACATGCCATTTTTAAAATAGCCAAGCAACCGACGAGCAATGTTTTTGTTTACTCGACCCAGATTTTTAAAGATGACAGGCCACAAGATTATGCCGTACAATTGACGCAGTGCGACGTTCCTCCGTTCGGTTGCTGATGAAAGGATTCAGTGAGTGTCGCGTTGGTGATGTCGCGGCAGTTTTATGCTACGAATCCCGCCTACACTGAGGGAGCACTATCCACAATGGAAAACGAAACAGAGAAAGGACCTGGTACCAAAAGTGTGTTGAGTCCAGTCGAGTCTAGCCGCACTACGTAGTGGAAATTAGACAGTTACCACATCACTACCCTCTTATCCCTCTGTGTCAGGATTATCAAGGATTACTTATTAAGGTCATGTTTCTGGGCCACAATGTCCAACATGTTTGAGAAAGTAACAGCACAAAAGGAAACAAAACTTCTGATCCATAATCACTTGAGTGAATTGCACATTGTATGCCATTTACAGTGTGATATTCAAGCTGCATAAAAAAAAACCTGTTGACATAATTATAGAAAATACTACGAATACTGTAGTAATGTCCTGATGTATTTGTAATAATAATAATAGTAACTGTGTCCTGTCATGATCACAACATTAAGTCGGTAAGTTTATACAGAATACAAACGGTTCGTAAATAAACAGATACTCCACATGAACAAGATGTTCATGAATTAACATAAAATAACAAAACATTTTTTAAATCACATCATCTCTCTTTATGAGGCTGCCCGTTCGCTGAGGCAAGCAAACTGATTTATCTGGTAAATAAAGTCACGACACTCTCCTGAGAGTTAACCTTAACCCTGAAGTGTGTTGCGTAACAGCAGCAAACTTGACAGATAAAACATGGGCTGTTAGCACCCCCCCCCCACTTCACCAGTGTTTGACTAGACAGCAGTACCCAAACACAGGGACTCCTCACTACACTGACTTTACAAGGACTAATTACCGGCTGGCACTGAGTGCAGACAGATGGTAGAGAGAGAGAGAGAGAGAGAGAGAGAGAGAGAGAGAGAGAGGTGGAGAAGGAGCACACAGGGAGGAAAATGAAAAGATATATATTGTCGTTCAAGTGTGTGTGTGTGTGTGTGTGCTAGTTTGTGTACATGAGCTAATTTGCGTCAATAATTACCATCCAGCCTGCAGCGGACAAAGGAGCTGCTTGAACATTACAAGCTCACGTCTGACGCCAGTTTCATTCCTCTGCCGACTCTCACAACAGGCAACATTTTTTAATATCAGAAAGATGCCCCCTTTGTTGTTTGCTGCATTTTGACTGATACAATGGGCACAAATGCTTGGGGATAAATAAAAGAGGAGCCGGGTGGTTAGCATGAGAAGCTGTCAACAAGTCCTGTGACCGAAATGACGAGAGCTCTTACAGCTCACAAGTGAATTGTTTTAGTTCAGTCTCACCACTTTCATCAGCAGAAGAAGGCGACTGTTCACACTCAAGGCAGCAGACAAACAAAGTTAGTGACTAGCTAGTGAACATAGTGGAGCATTTAGCAACTGAGTGTTTCTCTCCGAGGTTGACGGAAACCAAACAGAGCTAAAAGGAGGGTGAATATTGGGTACAATATACTTTTTTCATGTTGCTCTGTGTCTGCTGGTTGTGTAACTCGGCAACTGTTCGCCACAACAGCTTTTTAAGATAATAATATTGTCATTGACTATGTTTACATGCTCAATAATATTACACTATTATTCCAAATATGACAATATTTGGCCAGCCAACTGGTTGAATGGCTCGGGTGGAGATACATGCCCGTACAGAATTCCACATTTCTGGTCGGAAGGAGAAACACACCTACTTTTAAACATTA
Organism: Anarhichas minor; assembly: GCF_050575085.1. Taxonomy (NCBI): domain Eukaryota; kingdom Metazoa; phylum Chordata; class Actinopteri; order Perciformes; family Anarhichadidae; genus Anarhichas; species Anarhichas minor. The sequence continues at coordinate 11,643,187 of NW_027466473.1, read as the reverse complement.
TAAAAGACTTCAACAGGTTTTTGGATATGCGCAAATATCGCTACGCTGACCTTTTCAAGAAGGTCGTGTGTAGCCACCAAAGCTCTGAAATTGACTGTGCAGTTTTTTTAACTTATCTCGGGATTTTGTTCAGGCAAAGCATATTTCTTCAGCTTTGAGTGTATCTATCTGGCTGTATGGACCAAAGCACCTTCCTGCAACTGTTTTTTTTCCTCTTGTGGCAAAAATTGATTAAGTTGACTTTTCCTGGATAGATAAAGGACAAAAAAAATGTCTTTCGTAAATTGAAAAAATGAAGTTCTCTTAAGGTTCTATTGTTAGGCTCTGGTGCTCTCCTTGAGTCCAAATCTCTCCTCTCTCCTTTTTGTTCCTCTCCATGGCATCAACCTCGACCCCATCGCTCTCCTTCTCCTCCACTCTTTATTCAAGCCTTCTTTTTCAACCCTACCTCGCTTTTCCAACCGGCCTCCCCCACCCCATCCCCCTAGTTATTCCTCCCCCCTCATTCCTCTCCCCTCGCGCCACTCTCGTTAGCCGGGTATAAATCTCCAGAACTAACCCAGTAATTTAACCCATTAGCATCTCAGATATGCGGGTGGCACCTAAATTACGACAGTGCAGAATAGTGATGCATGTAGCCCCGGCTGGTGAATTTACAACCTCTCGTTACATATTCAACCGGCATAAATCAAGCGCTCCCAGATGACACGCGGCCTTATGGGTAGGCACGGGCCGAGGTGTAGGGGACAGTCTCGGAGATGCGAGTTAGTTAATCATGTGGAAATAAGAAGCATAACCCAGATTTACAAAAACACCCACACATACAGTAATATGAGGAAACGCACATACACAGGTACATACTATACTTGAATGCACACCGACATGTGCACCCACAATATACAGGGAGGCTCACACACACACATAAACTATATAAGCAGGCACAAACACAATAAAGTAATCACAAAATTAAAAACAATGCAACACTGAATCTAACCACAGTTTTTTTGTCTTAGGTCTGTCCCCCACCTTCCCTCTCTTCCTCTAACTCCTCCAAACACACACACACACACACACACACACACACACACACACTCTGGACCAAATGAGTGTTTCGTGTGTTGATGGTTAAGACAAAGAGCACAAGCAGCCACCACTGTGTGTGTGTGTGTGTGTGTGTGTGTGTGTGTGTGTGTGTGTGTGTGTGTGTGTGTGTGTGTGTGTGTGTGTGTGTGTGTGTGTGCCTGTGAAGGCTTGTATGCCTCTGGTGTTATCTCAGCGCATGGTTTGGCAGCAGCGCAGGGGCGTCTAGTCGTCACAGCGGCGGCGGCGACAGCCAGTGAGTGATAACTGTTGTAAAAGTGTAGTAAACAGTCTGAGTGATGGCGGCTGTCGGCGGGGCCAATTGAGCGTGTGACATCAGCCATGACACATCAGCGGAGAAGCACAACGGTAATGACAGCATCGCCACGCAGCCCCTCTCCGGCTATCTGTTACTGCTTAACAGCCGCCACACGCACGTATACGCAAAATGAACATATAGTCAGTGAAAGAGATAAATCTCACTTTCAGCTGCAGTTAGAGGCTGCAATTGATCCAAAACTCTCCTAAGTCATGAAAGGGGATTTTTCTTTATCTCTCTCTCTCTCTCTCTCTCTCTCTCTCTCTCTCTCTCTCTGTGTGTGCATGCGTGTACGTGTACATCCATCTTTGTGAGAACCAATTTGAGTTTTCGACCTTGAGAGTGAGACATTTTTGGAAAGTGAGGACATTCGAGCTGTTCCTCACCTTTGGAGAGACGTTCAAAGGCCTGTTTGAAGGTTCACACTTGGTTTTTAAGTTTTAGTTAAGAATTAAGTTTAAGTCGGCAAGGGTAGAGAGTAGGCATTCAGTTGTGATGGTGAATTTGCGGTAAAACATGATTTATGCTCGTGTCCGCACGGCCAAAGTGACTTGACACCGTCGGACACGGCCCTTCGCGGGTTGCGTGACACCGTCGGACACGGCCCTTCGCGGGTTGCGTGCGGCAGGCTTTTGTCTGTCGACCCGCACATTTTCTAACTTACACGATTGCGCCTGAGAAAATGGAGAACTTTGAGGAGATGACAGTTTGCCGCGGGGAGAAACACGCAAGGACATATAAAAGATCCAATTGTTTGCTCATCACGATTCTGCATCAGCTCATGTCCACGTGGCCGTTCTTAAGGGGCAAGGGAATGAATTATGTCAATGAGGGTCCTCACAAGTATAGAAGTACAGGGTTGTGTGTTTTGGGGATAGGCCACGGGTAAGTCAAAGCAGGGAAATCTAAGGTACATAGGTTTGGGGTTAGTTAGGAAGGTGAAAGGTCAGAAGCTCTGGTCTCTTGAGAAAGACAACAAACACTGCTGGTCCCAAAGGAAGAGACTCTGTGTATCATTATAAAGCACACACACGCACACGCACACACACACACACACACACTCTCTCTATATATACCACAAATCATTATAACAGGTAGTCTTATAATGAGGTGGTCACCCTATAAACCTTCTCAAAACTAATCCTCTCATGTCTCTCTCTCACTCTCACCTACCAGCCTCCCATGAGACCCGCTGACTGTGAGGGACTTATAATTAGACCCGGGGACACAGACTCACACAACACATCTGAGTGGAGAATATGGTCCATAGTTTGACAATAATTAATGCAAAATCCAGGATACGACATCCCAATCACAAGAAAGAAAAAAAGGCCTAATAAAACGAAACGTGTTTACGCCACTACAAGCACTCTGAGCATGAACAAACTCCTGTGAATATGTACAGAGTTACCGTATCTTCATCAGAGAGAACTTTTCATGAGATAAGATATAATGTAATAAGATAGAACTGTTTCCATTCCAAAGATTTGCTCTAAAGATGAGCAGCATACATAGTAAAGTAACAATATCCTGTACACCGTAGAGTTTTGTATTTACAGTGCTATTTTTAAATGACTGGTCCACCCACGACAGTGAGGTTAAGGTATCATAAACAGTAACCACGACATTATTTCCACAAAGACATGCCACTGTTTATTTAATTCTTTTGAAGGAATAGCTGAAGATTGGCAAAATAACCCAGCATATAACCCTGTAAATCAGCTGATTGTCATTTTTACACATCAAATTAGATAGTGAGTTTAAGAAGGTGCTGGTAGGTGAATTTTG